>NW_027331173.1:0-100746 GCF_022965805.1 Primulina eburnea
AGTATGTAAATAAGAGTTGTTTAGATTGGTGGTTTAAGTGGATTTATGGATTATTTAGACTTGTAATCTGGATATTTAGTTGATATTGGTGTTATTTGTGGATTATTGTTGTAGGTGGTGATCAAGAGCTAAGTTGAGGTGTTGTTGTGGTTGTAAGTGGAAATTCATTCCTTTTGCTCACATGATTTTATATGTATGTGTTTCAAGAGTTATTGTGTTATTCCCCTTCATTGATCCATAGTATGTATTGTTATATGTATTGGAGGCATTGATGTCTCATTATTGATTAAAGGGAATACAAAGAGATATATAGAGTTCAAAGTGATTGTTAAACCGAGAAGAGTTTAAATGTTTTCGGATTGATAAATACATAGTCAGAGATTGCATGCAATATTAGATGATCATCGCCCAGAGGCTTATATCCCTCAGAGTTATCGGTATTTATATCGATTTGGGATACGAGCAACCCCCAGAGCAGAGATACTATTGATATCAATCCCCAGAGCAAAAGAGAAATACCATCGTATTGCTATCTATTGCTATTGCTATTGCTATTGCTACAGTTATTGCTACAGTATTCATGTTTCAGAGTTGATGGTATTTATGATTTCAAAGTCATGTTTTACAGAGTATACTATGTATCATTGTTATGTAAGAGTTCCACTTGCTGAGATTTATTCTCATTTCAGTTATTTTCATGTGATGCAGATCAGAGTGGTGCCTCGGGACGTGACTGTAGATCGGGGGTCATATGCATACACCGTTGGAAGGAGGATTTTGGCATGATCATAGGAATGATATTTTGGTTTTTGTTATGTCATTTAAATGATCATGTATTTATTTTGTAAAGATATTTGATGAAATGTATTTTGAAACTCCTTCCGTATATTTTGAAAAGAAAAATTTTATTTCTGCTGCGTATTTATTTTAAAAGAGGTCAGGGTGTCACATTTAGTGGTATCAGAGCGGTGTTCTTCGGACCAATGCATATGACTTCGTCTACTTTCAACTGTCCGGTATGTTTTCTTTGCATCTATCTATTGTTATGTATTGATTGGTGTCTTGTGAGCATTGTAGAGTAGAGGATGCCTCCTAAGCGTAAGGCGTCAGAGGGAGAGGATAGTTCGTCCTCGAGAGTTGTCGACGAGTTCGGCAAGTTACTGAAGGAGCAGGCTAAGGTTCACAGTGAGCAGATCCAGCAGTTGCTTAGACTGCAAGGAGCAGGCCAGGGCAGAGACCAAGGTAGGGGGCAGGTTGCTCCAGTAGCAGTTGGTTCTGATGCTATCTTTTCTGTGTTTAAGAGGATGGATCCACCCGAGTTTCCAGGCAGCTCCGATCCTTTAGCTGCAGTAGAGTGGGTCAAGGCTTTGGAGGCGATTTTTGATCATCTCCACTATGAGGACAGAGATCGTATCAGTTGTGCTGTTTTTATGCTGGTTAAAGCTGCACGTTTGTGGTGGAATGCGACCAAGGTTGGCATTGATGTTTCTACTTTGAAGTGGTCTGAGTTTACTGAGCTTTTCTACGACAAGTACTTTCCTGATGCACTGCGAGCGAGGAAGGTCACAGAGTTCTTGGAGCTTCGTCAGGGGAGCTTGAACGTGGATGAGTATATTCTCAAGTTCGAGGAGGGTTGCCTATTTGCTCCGTACATTGCTACCAGTGATAAAGATAAAGGCGCTCACTTCATTCGAGGCCTTAGAGCGGAGATCAGGCGTGACATCAATATGTCTAAGGCTGTGACTTTCAAGGAGATTGTGTCCAAGGCGTTGCTAGCAGAGCAGGACGAGAAGGATATCGCCAGGGAGAGGCAGGCGAGGCACCAGGCTAGTATGCAGAGAGGCCAGAGTTCAGGTCAGCGTGGCAGAGATCGATTCAAGGGGAAGGGCAAGGTGGATCAGAGTCCTAGGCCACCGTCAGTGCCAGTTGCTCCGTCTGATTCTGAGAGATCTTTGTGTCCCAAGTGTAGCAGACCCCATCGTGGAGAGTGTAGATTTGGCTCTCGTTCTTGCTATCGTTGTGGCATGCCAGGCCATATTTCCAGAGATTGTCCTAGGGGAGCTAGCCAGGAGAAGGTGCAGGGTCGTATCTTTTCGATGACTAAGGAAGATGATGACCAGGGAGGAGTTCTCGCCAGCTCAGGTACTTCGCTGGTCCTTCCTTTTATTTCGTGTCTTGATGCTGAGAGGCTTTTGTGTAGAGGTTGTGATGTTTTTCTAGCATCTGTTGTGGATATGGATAGACTGATTAAGTTGAATATTGATGATATTGATGTGGTGAGGGAGTTTGCGGATGTGTTTGAGGATGATGTTCCGGGTTTGCCGCCGGATAGAGATGTAGAGTTTGTCATTGATCTTGCTCCAGGTACGGTTCCTATTTCTAAGGCTCCGTATAGGATGGCTCCTACCGAGATGAAAGAGTTGAAGACGCAGTTGCAGGATCTTCTAGATAAGGGTTTCATTCGTCCGAGTTCTTCGCCTTGGGGAGCTCCGGTTCTATTTGTTAAGAAGAAGGATGGTTCTTTGCGTCTGTGTATCGACTACAGGGAGCTTAACAAAGTGACGATCAAGAACAAGTATCCGTTGCCTCGGATAGATGATTTGTTTGACCAACTTCAGGGTGCCACTGTTTTCTCGAAGATTGATCTTCGGTCTGGCTACTATCAATTGAAGGTTAGGGAGTCCGATATCCCTAAGACGGCTTTCAGGACCAGGTATGGTCACTTTGAGTTTCTCGTGATGTCTTTTGGTTTGACCAATGCCCCTTCTGTTTTCATGGACCTGATGAACCGTGTGTTCAAGCCGTGTTTGGATAGCTTCGTCATTGTTTTTATCGACGATATCTTGATCTATTCCAAGACCAGAGAGCTTCATTCAGAGCATCTCAGAGTTGTGCTCCAGTTGCTGAGAGAGCGGAGGTTGTTTGCCAAGTTGAAGAAGTGTGAGTTTTGGCTGGATCAGATTTCTTTCCTAGGCCATGTCGTTTCGAGGGATGGCATTGCTGTTGATCCGATGAAGATAGAGGCGATTCAGAAGTGGCCTATTCCTACGACTGTTTCAGAGGTGCGCAGTTTCCTTGGTTTGGCGGGTTTTTATCGTCGTTTCATTTTGGATTTTTCCAAGATTGCCCTGCCATTGTCCAATCTGACAAGGAAGACTGTGAAGTTCGAGTGGTCTTTAGATTGCCAGAGTGCATTTCAGGAGTTGAAGGATAGATTGACGACGGCTCCTGTTCTTTCTTTGCCTTGTGGTTCAGAGGACTTTGTTGTCTATACTGATGCGTCGAAGAAGGGTCTCGGTGCAGTGTTGATGCAGAGAGGTAAGGTCATTGCCTATGCTTCTCGCCAGTTGAAGGATTATGAGAAGAATTATCCGACGCATGATTTAGAGTTGGCAGCTGTGGTTTTCGCCCTGAAGATTTGGAGACACTACTTGTATGGCGAAAAGTGTGAGATTTTCACAGACCACAAGAGTTTGAAGTATCTGTTTTCGCAGAAAGAGCTCAATATGCGGCAGAGGAGGTGGTTAGAGCTTGTCAAGGATTACGATGTAACTATCAGTTATCACCCAGGGAAGGCGAATGTTGTGGCTGATGCTTTGAGTCGTAAGTCGAGTGCTTCATTGAGTTCTTTGGTTCAGAGACCGTTGCTGATGGATTTGCAGAGAGAGGAGATTGATCTGGTGATTCCAGGCACCATTGCTCGTCTTTCAGCGTTGGTTCTTCGATCTTCTTTGACGGACAGGATTCGTAGAGAGCAGTCGACTGATGTTCAGTTGACAGAGTTGAGAGATAGAGCAGAGATTAGAGGTAATTCAGAGTTCGCCTTGAATGGTGATGGTTTGGTGACTTTCAGAGGTCGTATTTGTGTTCCTTCTGGTGACGATATTCGTAGAGATATTCTGACAGAGGCACATACCGCACCTTATTCGATTCATCCAGGCAGTACGAAGATGTATCAGGATCTTCGTCGACTCTACTGGTGGCCAGGTATGAAGAAGGATGTTGCCGTGTTCATTTCTCAGTGTCTTACTTGTCAGCAGGTGAAGATTGAGCACCAGAGACCTGCTGGGACATTGTTGTCGTTGCCGATTCCTCAGTGGAAGTGGGAGCATATTACGATGGATTTCGTGACTGGTCTTCCCAGAGTGCAGAGAGGTTTCAATTCTATTTGGGTTATCGTTGATAGATTGACTAAGTCAGCGCATTTTCTTCCAGTCAAGACGACGTATTCGATGAATCAGTATGCCAAGGACTACATTGCAGAGATTGTCAGACTTCATGGTGTCCCTGTGTCGATCGTGTCTGATCGTGACCCTAGATTTACTTCAGAGTTTTGGAAGAGTTTGCACAGAGCTATGGGTTCGCGGTTAACATTCAGTGCAGCCTATCATCCTCAGAGTGATGGTCAGTCAGAGAGAGTCATTCAGATTCTTGAGGATATGCTCAGAGCGTGTACTATAGACTTTCCAGGTAGCTGGGATTCTTTGTTGCCTTTGGTTGAGTTCACTTATAATAATAGCTACCAGGCGACGATTGGCATGGCACCGTATGAGGCACTTTATGGCAGGAAGTGCAGATCTCCCTTGTATTGGGACGAGGTTGGTGAGAGGAAGATGTTGGGACCAGAGTTGGTCCAGCAGACTGCTGATGTTGTTGCTGTTATCAGAGAAAGGATGAAGACTGCCCAGTCCAGACAGAAGAGCTATGCAGATGCTCGTCGTAGACCTTTGCAGTTCGAGGTTGGCGACCATGTATTTCTGAAGATAGCACCTCTCAAGGGTGTGATGAGATTTGGTAAGAAGGGCAAGTTGAGTCCTAGATTTATTGGTCCATTCGAGATTTTGGACAGAGTTGGTGACAGAGCCTACAGATTAGCCCTACCTCCAGATCTTGACAGAGTTCATAATGTGTTTCACGTATCGATGCTCAGGAAGTATGTTGCAGATCCTTCCCATGTTCTTCGCCACGAGCCATTGGACTTGACGCCGAATTTGACGTATCAAGAGATTCCGATTCAGATTTTGGATCGCACAGTTAGAGTTCTGAGGAACAAAGAGATCGGCATTGTCAAAGTTCTTTGGAGGAACCATTTGATAGAGGAGGCTACGTGGGAACCAGAGGATGAGATGAGAGAGAAGTATCCTGAGTTGTTCGTGCCGTGACGTCAATTTCGCGGACGAAATTCCCTTAAGGGGGGGAGATTGTAATAGCCGAGCCCGGTGTACGGTACGATTTAAGTTTTGTTTGTTATTTGGGATATTTGATTAGATGATTATAGTTGTGTTTTGGGCTTTAGTATTATTGGTTATTATTTATTTGAGGTATTAGTTGTTGTTGGTTGTTCGTTTCAGCGTTTCGGTTCGATTTTAGTTGCTTTGGAATAGTGTTTTGCCGTGAGTAGAGTGCACCCGCGCTCTTAGAGGAGTGCCCCCGCGGTGCACTGTGCTATTTTTGGAGTTTGAGTGCCGTGAGCACACCGCACCCGCGGCGTTGTAGAGACCGCCCCTGCGGTAGAGACCGCACCCGCGCTGCTTGCGTCGCCGCACCCGCGCTGTTCGTGTTCCAGAATTTTTGAGATTGCCGTAACCATAGCGCACCCGCGGTCCTTGTGTTGGCGCACCCGCGGTGAAGGTATGGTCGAGTTTTTAAGCTACTTTTTGGAGTGGTTGGCCATGCTTTTCCTTTCTTCTCTCCTTCATTCTCGACATTTCTCTCCATTTTTAGGGTTTTTGGTCATTTCTTTCACTTCCTATCTTCGATTCAAGCGTTTGTTTGGAATTTCGACTTGAGTTCGACGTTCTCCTTGGTGCTAGGAAGCTTGGTAAGTTTTTGGTGCGATTCTGTTAAGGTTGTAAATTAAGAGTTGTTTAGATTGGTTGTTTAAGTGGATTTATGGATTATTTAGCTTGTAATCTTGGATATTTAGTTGATATTGGTGTTATTTGTGGATTATTTGTTGTAGGTGGTGATCAAGAGCTAAGTTGAGGTGTTTGTTGTGGTTTGTAAGTGGAAATTCATTCCTTTTGCTCACATGATTTTATATGTATGTGTTTCAAAGAGTTTATTGTGTTATTCCCTTTCATTTGATCCATAGTATGTATTGTTATATGTATTGGAGGCATTGATGTCTCATTATTGATTAAAGGGAATACAAAGAGATATATAGAGTTCAAAGTGATTGTTAAAACCAGAGAAGAGTTTAAATGTTTTCGGATTGATAAATACATAGTCAGAGATTGCATGCAATATTAGATGATCATCGCCCAGAGGCTTATATCCCTCAGAGTTATCGGTATTTATATCGATTTGGGATACGAGCAACCCCAGAGCAGAGATACTATTGATATCAATCCCCAGAGCAAAAGAGAAATACCATCGTATTGCTATCTATTGCTATTGCTATTGCTATTGCTACAGTTATTGCTACAGTATTCATGTTTCAGAGTTGATGGTATTTATGATTTCAAAGTCATGTTTTACAGAGTATACTATGTATCATTGTTATGTAAGAGTTCCACTTGCTGAGATTTATTCTCATTTCAGTTATTTTCATGTGATGCAGATCAGAGTGGTGCCTCGGGACGTTGACTGTAGATCGGGGGTCATATGCATACACCGTTGGAAGGAGGATTTTGGCATGATCATAGGAATGATATTTTGGTTTTTGTTATGTCATTTAAATGATCATGTATTTATTTTGTAAAGATATTTGATGAAATGTATTTTGAAACTCCTTCCGTATATTTTGAAAAGAAAAATTTTATTTCTGCTGCGTATTTATTTTAAAAGAGGTCAGGGTGTCACACAGGGTCTAAAAATTTTCTTTTTAAATTATAACTGCGGAAGGTAAGGGAATCTAAATCCTATACATGTCTGTATATAAAAATACCAATTCAGTATTAAAATACAATAATGTACAACATTCGAATCTAAGATTCACTACTAAAGTTCTAGTAGTAAAATCCAATCTACTGCAAGTCCGGAATCACCACGCTAACTCGTCTTCTCTCATCGTCATCTCGACCCTGATCCAGCCCCACCTGTTGTCATGCACACATACAAAACAAGACAACAGCCGGATAACTCCGGTGAGAATAAATCCCAGTATAAAACATGGTAAACATGCATATACACAAAGTAAATCATGAATTATTCTATCATGAATAAAACTAAAAGCAATAGGTTTCATAATCTATGAAATCAAATCAAATAAGCATGCAACTCGAATCTGATAAACATGCAGTTCAAATAAAATCATAAAACATGCTAGCACAACTGAAAGCAATAACGATGGGTCCCATGATCTAGGAACCACATCCATGTAGGCATGCAATCCTAATCAAATCATGTCTAGACTTGACTCGATCTATATCTAGGGATCCCGGGGTGAATAAGACGTCAATGCCTGTTACCTACTCAACCGATTGTGGTAACCGTACGTCTTATTCCTAGACTTCGGTTCGAGCTGTATCAATGGCTGGCAATAGGAGTAATACCTGCTCCTAAGTTGAGATACACCGAACGTCTAGAAGTCTGACAATGACTGTCAAGACTTTCCTATCTTAAATGCAATGAATAACAATCTGTAAACAAAGCATAATCATATTCATAGCTGAATATGACAATAATCTCATACATTTGAATACAATTCTATAATCAAAGCATAAACATAATAAAATATAGACAACAGTCTAGTATGTGATTTTGTTGGGAAACTCAAATGAGATTTCATTTGAGTTGGGACTTCCCGAATATCACATGCATTATACCTTTGTCGTCCCGGTCTGACGAAGACGATGACCTGTATCCAACTCTGTCCATCTCGAATCTGAAATGACAATATCGAATACTCTGTATCAATGAATAACTCAATACATAATCTGTTCTGACCAATACTCAAATCAGTATACAATCTGATCAATATCTGAACAAGATACAATCTAATTCATGTCATCGACATTACAATACAATCTGAATAATTACAGAGTCTGATCAATCTCAATCACTACTGAATCTGATCAATATCAATCAACTGATGTTTCGACGGTATAATAATACAAGTTTGAATAACCCCGTCAATCTGAACATCACAAATATAATACTGAACTCATAATCTGTGCCCACATAATTCATACTCTGAATATTAACACAATTCTGATATAAAATCTCAGTTAAATCAACTCCAAAAATCATAACAATTACAGAAACAATCTGTTCTTTAATCTGACTTCAATTCTACAATGTCTACAGTAGTAGAGACCTAATATCTGAATCATATTCAATTCTGACAATATCATAAATTCAAATCTTGTCTAAACGTAACAAAACTTACGTCCTTGTGTAGCTCTAGTCGAGAGGAACACGATACTGCGTTCGGATTTAAATTCGGACGGGCGGATTTCTCGCAAATCCCAATTCTTTGCGTTGAAGAAGACTTGATTCTTTCCCCAACGATTTCGTCTCCTTTCTGATGAATTCTAAGGAAAATTCGATTGTTATATATATATATATATATATATATATATATATATATATATATATATATATATATATATATATATATATATATATATATATATATATACTCCATCTCGCATGCAAGGCAAGTGGCTTATTCTTCTTACTGCACGTCTCTCGCTAGGGCGAGCACAAATTTCCGCCCGGGCGAGTAACTCGGCCTTCTTCTCCGAGGCATTCGCGCTCGGGCGGTTAAAAACTTCCGCCCGGGCGCGCCATCTTCGCCCAACAATTTAGTCCTCTCAATTTATTCTCAAGATGGTCCGGTTATAATCACATCAATTCATAATAATTAAATTATCACAGATTAGGATAATCAAATCCTCGGGCATTACATTTCTCCCCCTCTTAGATCTGAGTTCGTCCTCGAACTCACAAGTGCTCAATTCAGATGTATTAGAAGAAATGTATAACCGAGTTTAAATCGAAACTCATCTCAATGAATCCGTTCTGAAATCTCTTTCGTGTATCAACCTCTGATTTCAACTCTAGAATAAACTTCATGAACAATACTGTCATAATGCTTCTTAACTAACTCTGACAGAATCAATCTTGCCATGTTGGTTATACAACATCCGTATAAACCAATTACAATTTATAACCAAAACAATACCAGTAATTGTTATTCAATTTGTTTATCCCCATCAAGGAGCTATACAGTCTTTAGCTTTAAAAACCAATCATCATCATCTGACGTTGATTTCTTAAATCTGTCCCTTCTGAACTATCCTTATCTTCCTTCGAATTTTCTTCTGCATTAGCTACATTTTCTTTGTCATATCTCTGATCGTATCAGATCTTATACCGAGGAAATCTACAGTACTCATTGTACCATATCTTCTCTATAGCTATCTCAATACTCATTAGCTAGCTATCTCAATACCACAATTCATATAGTAACCCTATATTGTGGCAATTAGTGCTAACATCCAGCACTACGACTCCGTAAATATCTTCCAATATCTGGATAATACACTCTGACTGTCTGTCCATATGTGAATCATCTACTAAATACGTATGGTATAATCTGTCATAAGTGTGAAATAACTCTACCATCACAACTTGATATACTCTATTACCACATTCTGGTCAATCTGACCCTGCTTTGACATCAATCTGTGTCATTTGCTTATATTTGTATATCATCTTGTACAAACTGATAGATATAGATTGAACAATCTGTCAATCACCATCATATTAGCTTACTATCTGAAGAGCAATGGCGGTAATGTCATTACGGAAGCCATAGAAATGTATTCCCATTTCTATTCAGAAATATACAAATTTTGTAATAATCTTCTGATTTCTATCTTTTTGGCTTCTTCTGTTAGCAATTCGGACTTATCAGTATGATTTCTGCCAACATTTCAGTACAATTTCTGTCATAACTGATTTAATCTGTCTATACCATCACTGTCTGTTATCCGAATGAAAACTGAATCCACTATTGTGCATGTCTGATACTATCTGTGATATCTGATTCGAACTTATTCGGCACAAACCAATCAGTTAATAATATATATAACAAATAACGAAAAGTACCTACCTGGTATTCGGCTCTGATTCTCAATGTCAATTCTGTTATATAATTCTGAAATATTCTGACATATTCTGATTTCATAACACAATCAGTCTAATACAAAACACAAAATCACATATCTGTTTCTCTGACCGACACTCTGCTCTGATTATCGAAATACACACAACCTATACAGATCTAGTGAGTTTAAGAAACTCATAAAACAGCGATTTCTGGCAATACTGATAATTCTACTACTGATCAATCTTCACAGTGCCCAAATCATCTGCTATATCTCATCTGCAAATAGAATATGCTCACAAACAATATAAGATGTCTCAAATACTGATTTAAATCAATCGCAATACGCAAGCAGATATAACATAATAAGGGAATAAGAGAATAAGAAAATCTGCAAAACTCAGCAATTCTGACTTCCTGACATTTCTGCTAATTCTGATATATCTGTTACCTGTGTCTCTTACAGTCGCTGATTTCCGTCTCAACTGTGCAAATAAATCGGTATACAAACTGCAGATACCATATATTCTGAATACAATCTGTTTCAATTATGATTCATACCTGACTAATTTCTGTATACAATAATCACGGTTCTCTGAATATTCAATAAAATCTTCAAATATTCCATTTAATCAATCAGATGCTGTTAACATATCAAGTATCATGGATATAACAAGCATACAATCATCAGAATATCTCTGAATCTAAGAGTTAGCAATCTGTACCTTTCTATTAATCTTCAATATCATTCTGTACTGAATTCTAAAACAACATTCAGTATCAACTCTAGATTCAATTCTGAAATCTATCTTTCAGATATAAAGAAAATCTAAAATCTTATCTGACAAACATCCGTCAACTCATCTATTACTGGAAAATCTGTCACCGTTAGACTCGATTTCAGTATATCTACCAAACACATAAGGATACCATCTGTTCCTTTCTGTGATAATCGAGTCATAACAGTACAATGATCTAAGGAATTCTGGATCTAGAATCCTCATTTCTCAACTAGATCTGATCTTAATCTTACCATTTCTGGAACACATTCCACAATATTTTTGTACTTGTTTAGCATCTCCATATCAGTAATGCAATTAAATCAGATCATCAACAACACAAGTACAGCACAATCTACTCACCTCATTCTTATCTTACTATAGTATATATATATCATAAAAATCTTAGATATCATCATTTTCCTCAACCATCAAGGAAACTAATACTACAGTACAACAACCCAATAGGTACAGCATATCTCCATGCTAATCAATCATAGATACTCATAAAAATGCATTAGTACATATCAATACATATGCAATATAATCATAAAAGAGTAGTACATATGACTTGTTCTGAGTCTGTTCTTCTGTCATTACCACCAATGACTCTGCTCTCTAAAATCTTCGAGGACCCTTCTGGGGACAGACTCTAGCAAAGTGTCCCTGTTGTCTGCAGATATGGCAAGTACCAGTCACTCCCTGGCATTGATCTGTAGGATGTCTTCCCCCACAAGTTCTGCAATACACCCCAGTATAGTTCGGGCTAGAACCGCTGGAACTAGAGGAACCACCTCCTAATTTCTTGAACGGTTTCTTTCGAGCTTTAAGCAACTCTTGCTTTCCACTCGTACTGCCACGTTCAAATCGGAGAGGGGATTGCTGTGTCTGGGATTGCTTCACGCTCAATCTTCCCAACTGTCTAATCAGACTCGCCTCCGCCCTCCTTGCTTTACTCAAAGCATCAGCAAAATGATAAGGTTGCTGCATGTTCATCAATGCAACTATTTCTGAATTCAATCCTCTGACGAACCGATTCACTACAGCTTCGTCATTTCCAGCCAAATGAGGAGCAAAATGCAGTAGCGTAGAGAATTTCGCAACATATTCCTCAACATTCAGTTGACCTTGTCTCAAATTCTCAAATTCTGCTCTTTTGTCCTCCCGGTATGAAACTGAGAAAAATCTTTGATAGAATTCAGCTTTGAAGACTTTGTTGGAGTAGGTGCCCGTCGAGCCAAGTGTTGGCCGAGTGTTCACAATGAAACTCTATGTATAAGCAGTCTTTATTTTAATAATATTTGAAAGTATTATTTTGGCAAATCTTTATCTGTATACCCATGCTAGCTGCATAGATAAAGCCCTTGAATATACAAATAGTAGAAAGAATATGAGATGCTCATATGATGAGTATCATGAAACTCATATTTGTAATACTGTATATTCTAGACGGTTCCTAGTCGATTCAGCCGCCACTAAGAAGGATATAGGCCGCTCGAGTTAGAGACTAGTATCTGCGATGTGAGTACCATGTTTCATTGGTAGGGGACATTGTGATGTCCGAACATGCAGATAGATGCTCCTTGTAGAGTGCACTGAACAACCCTCCATAAAAGGACTTTCCAAGTGGTTCTCACTTATCGAGTGGAAAAGTCCTGGTTTATGGTTGTACAGAATTAGTCCTTATGACCCGGGACAACATTGAGACTCTATGTGCTAGAGTTACACTTTGACTTGTTTACCGACTCTCATGGGGTCATCAGGTGGCAAGGTTGGGTGTTCTGTCGAAACACATAGGAGTCGATGCATTGTAGTCGGGGATTCACCGCTTACCTTCGGGTATGGATATCCTATGTGTTATCATGTGTATGTAGGTTGAAATCTCTGGCCAGAGTATGGTTGTAATTATGAAAGGGGTTTCATAGATTACACCATTGATGCAACTACGACATGACACATAGTATCGATTCATTGACAACTCTCGATAAACCAATGGTTGTCGAATCGATCGGGATATATGAGTTGAAGGGACCGTACTGTACGCTAACCATAATTGAATGGTTCTTGCAGGCACTATCATGTGATACCTAGGGAATCACGTAAGCGATGCTGCTAGGCGTTTAACGTGATTGGTTGGGTACTATCAGACTTGAGTTCTGACGTCCCTGCTATCAAGGAGTTGATAAGTAAGAATGGAGCAATTGGGGTATGCTCGAATAAGGACATGTTTAGTCCGAATCACATAGAGATGTGAACCCACGGCTAGTTGTATCAATGAACCATTGAGGGCCACACAAGTACTAGCTTTGTAAATCCCGATTAGAAGTAAAAATAGTTCAATGTGTTGAACGGCTTATAAAGGTGTTTATAAGCGAAAGGAAAATTAGAAGTATGACTTCTATAAAAGAGAAAATAGTTCAATGTGTTGAACGACTTATAAAAGAGTTTATAAGTGTAAAGAAAAATAGAAGTATGACTTCTATGAGAAAAAATATAAATTTTAATTTATGGAAGTGTTCCTAGATTAAAATTTGGCCAAGTGAATAATGTATTTGAAAATTGTGATTTTCATAAACATTATTATGGACTTAATTAACTTAATTCAAGTGTTGAATTAATTAAACACTAGTGGGCCTAGTAGAGTCCAAATAATTAAATTAATTCAAGTGTTGGATTAATTAAATAACATTGGGCCTTGTAGAGCCCAATTGGAATTAATTATTTAACTAGTGGGCTTGAGTAAAATCAAGTAAAATATAATTGGGCTCAAATGTGTTTGAGACAATTAGAAAAGAGTCCATGGGCCTTGCAAAAGTTGCAAGCCCACTAGGGTTTGCATGCTTGGGAGATCAAGGGTCTTGAATACTTTTTAATAAAATATTGCATGGCATGCAACTTTTGGATCTAGCTTTTTGCAACCCCAAGACTCAATTTTCTCCCTCATTCTTGCACCTAGCTTGGCCGAAATATTCATCCTATTTTTCTCTCACATTTTTCTTCTCTCTTTTGTTCTTCAAGTGTTGGAGAATAAAAGTCTTCTCATTGAAAAATCCTCAAGTTTTTCAAGTGCAAAACTTGAGGGGATTTACATAGCTAAGTGGTGGGCCTAATTCTTGAAGAGGAAGAGGGTGTGCTTGTAGATTTGTCTACCAAAGAAGAGCTAAAGTATTCATACTTTAGTTGGAGCCATTACATCAACCTCAAGAGGTTGATAGGTAATCTTTCTTAAACATCCTATGCATGTTTTTGGAGTTTTTGTAAATATTACACCTAAACCAAGGGTGGCCGAAATTTAGTGATTAAATTTAAAATTTTTGACTTCCGTTGCGCTTCCGGCCACCGTAACCGGTCCTCTTTCAAGTGGTATCCGAGCTATGGTTACGGTTTTTGTGTAATATTTGCATAATATTATGTTGAGATCGATTTCTAACCGCATGAGAATTTTTGTGCATAAAAATCTCAAGGGCCGAAAATTTTGAAACTTCAAACAAAAAAAAAATGATTTTTCGGGCAGCCCGAGGGGCTGCCCGAGAATTTCGGGCAGCATGGGCAGCCCGAGGGGCTGCCCGAAATGCTTTCAGTTTTTAAATAAAAAAAAAAAAAAATTTTGTTGCCGGAATCCGGCGACGGCGATGACGACTAGGGTTTCCAAAAGTGTTTTGGAGAATCTTAGTGTCATGGGCCTTGAGATGTTGGGCCATTGGATGGACAACATAATTTGTGAAATTTAAATGGGCCAAAAATATTTTTGGTGAAAAATGAGTTTTGGGCCCTTAAGTTTAAATTTACAATTGTTGCACATATTTTCTCATAAAATAAATAATTGAAGTAGGACTTTAATTATTTATAGTAAATTGTGATTTACAAGAAATTCGATTATAAATAAATTAATTTGAAAGTAGACAAAGGTGTTTGTATACTTTGTTAATTTAATTTATAATTGTGGCGGTTAGTGATTGGATCAAGATATATAATATTGGATCAATTAATTATAGTGATAATTAATTGATGGTGTATGATATGTGATATTATGCATGAAGGATGATCAAAAGCCCAAGCCCAATTTGCTAGATGTATGCTAGGATATTTGTGTTGTATGATTGTAATAATTATCAATTTAAAGTGGGCTTGGTTTATGGCCCGTTCCCACCCCATGAGATGTATCCCTATGTGCCATGGATATTTATTTGTAAGTATTAGAATAGGGGAAGATCAAGATTGGAAGATGGTGGCCTTGGTGATTATGAAAATCGAAGACATGTAATATTGGATGCTAATGTAATAATTTAGTTGCATTGCATCTCGTGCATTTACCCTAGGATTGGACCTAGGCCCGTGTTTGGCTCACACGGGCCATTAGTATTGGGGCAATTGATCATCCTTGTACTGTTTTCTATTTATAATATATGCATGATATGTTATAAATAATGAGTATGTGCGTTATTATTATGATAATAACAAAGTTGCATGAATCCGGCAAACATACGATCAAACATGGCGAGCTTTTAAAATAAAATTAATGATGAGACCTTTCAAAATTAAAAACCCTCATTTTGAATAAGATTCAAAATTAATATCAAGTCCGAAAAGGGGAATTATAAATTTGTTTATAATTTCCTTGTCTTCCATCGACAATGGATGCATGATGAACGCTACCCGTACTCGGGGCTCGGCTCATATTATTGAGGGGGCCCTGGGTGCCGGAAAGCTGTGACATCCATTGACATGGTGATGTGAACTACGTGGAACTCCCATGATTTCGGCTCATATTATTGAGGGAACTCATGGCGACCGTCCATTAAGGTTCAACATCGATGGGTTAGGCTTGACACGTAAAGATGAACGACGTCATATTATTGGGTCCTAATCAAACGTGAGACAAAAGTTTACGTAGAGGGTTGCATTGTGATGCAATTGGAAACTACCTTTTAGGAATTGTGATTGGCTGATATTATTCGGGATCACAATTCGCTAACTGGACCTTACGTACCTACTGAGGAAAGGAGTTTCCCGTTTTCACTAGAGGGTAGTGAAAGATGTCAAAACAGTGGGAGCAAATATTTATGAAGTAAAAGTCCAAACTTCATATCTTACTAAATATTTAAAATAGTCATCAACATTTATCTGTTTTTACTTTTCAGTACAAATCAATAATGTCTTCGATGCGCAATTCGATATCTGTAATACTCGACAAACACATATTAACTGGACCTAATTACCTCACTTGGCTAAGAAATTTGAAAATAGTCTTGAATTCGGAAAGGGTAACATATACACTGACTCAGTCGCCCCCTGTTGAGGCTCCGACTGACTGCACTCCTGAGGAATTGCAGGCTTACAAGGAATGGTGTGACCATGACTTGATAGCCAGGTGTTATATGCTAACTTCTATGAACGATGAGCTGCAGAGGCGTTTTGAGGGTGCAAAGAATGCTGCTGACATTCATTTGCACCTCAAAGAGCTCTTTGGAGAGCAAACGCGTCCTCTTAGGCATGCTACCGTCAAGGAGCTGATCACTTTGCGCATGCGAGATGGGACCTCGGTCCATGAGCATGGCCTAAAGGTGATCGGGCTCGTGGACAAGCTCGTTGGCATGGATTTGATCTTGCCTTCTGAGTTGACCACCGACGTATTGCTGTTATCGCTGCCTAGCTCATTTGATCCTTTTGTGGTGAATTTCAACATGAACAAGATGGAACCGACCCTTGAGGAGTTGGTGAACATGCTTGTTACCTTTGAGTCCACTATCAAGAAAGAGAAGTTGGTTCTTTATGTGGGTTCTTCATCTGGTACGAAGATTGATCCACATGGGAATGGAAAGAAGAGTTCTTTCCAACGTCCCAAGAAGAACGTGCCCTTGATGAGGCAATCTCCGAATCCCGTTGAGGCAGCCAGACCAGTTAAGGCTGATAAGACTGGCGATGTTTGTCATCACTGCAAGAAGCCTGGACATTGGAAGCGAAATTGCAAGGAATATCTGGCCCAGAAGTGTTCTGGAAACGGTATGTTCTAAATTTAAGTAAACATTTCAATTAACTCTACTTCTTGGGTATTAGATACCTGTTGTGACTCACATCTCTGTAATGGGTTACAGGTGATGGGAAGAAGTAGGAAGCTTAAGGAAGGTGTGACCTTCTTTAGGATGGACAATGGAGCAAGAGTTGCTGTAGTAACCCGATTCCTAATTTGAGTTAATTATTGGATTAATTATATTTTCGGTGGGATCGGAAGGACCGAACAAGTTCGGATCGTCCGATGAGTTCGGATCGTCCGAGCCAGTGTCGGACCGTCCGAGACAGGTGGCTGGACACGTGGAAGGGTTCTGGACACGTGGTAAGGTTCGGATCATCCGATTGGGGTTCGGATCGTCCGAGACAGGTGGCTGTACTCGTGGAAGTCATGCAAGGATCGGATCGTCCGATCAGAGTTCGGACCGTCCGAAGTGTGCCGGATCGGAGCTTCCGAAATGGTTCGGATCGTCCGAACATTGGCTATAAATAGAGGCGCGAGGCTTCATTTGTGACTCGCCAATTCAGAGAGTTCCATAGCATTTCAGTCGTTTCTGTGAGATTCTAGTCTTTTTCCGAGGTTCGGGCACTAGCGGGGAGCTGCTGGTCTTGTAGCGGAGCTGTGCTCTAGTTGGGAGCTAGCGGCATCAGTGGGCTAGCGACAGACGAAGGTTTGGAATTGTATCAGTATTATCTCAGGATTATCTAGTTAAGTCTGGTAGATAAGTTTTAGTGATGGTTTTCACTTGATGAATAGACTTGGACTAGACTTGTTGTCTGGTTATTCCAGTGGATTAGGATTGCTGTGATAGAGGTACGAAAGTACTATCCGAGATATCCTGGTCGAGTATACATTCTTATATGTGTTGCATAATTATGTGGTGCATTGATATATGTCATATGATGCATGCTATTATGTCACGTTTATTACTGCATGTTGCATTTCATGTTGAGCCGTATCTCCTTCGAGATAGCCTTACTGTTGAGCTGTATCTCTTTCGAGATAAGCTATATATCTTGTGGGGCCGCTCAGCCCTGTCTTGTCTTGTGGACGCATGGACACCGAGAGTACACAGTGGCCGACGGGTCGGGAGGGCTTCGGTGATCCGGGACATTTTAGGTCCACGTCTGTTCTTGCAGTGGATGCAGTGACCCAGAGGTAGTACCGCGCGGCACTATCCACTTGGCGCCTCTAGACTGAGCATTTTGAGATCCTTTGTTACTCCTGTTTCTTGACTACCCTGGTATCATATCATAGCATGTGCATTTCATATAGGCTTGTATACTCATGCTTTTGTACTGGGCGTTCTTATCGCTCACGTCCTCGGTTTTGTTTATCTTGGACACCCCATTCCCACGGGGCAGGCCTCAGGTTGGATGGCTCAGGAGGAGGAGGACGTTGAGTAGCCGGTGGAGTTATTTATTCAGTACTCTTTGATTCGATATGGTTGTACCGTATACTTTCTTTTCATTCTGAGTTGTTATGGATTTTCGATGGGGTTGTATAACTATCATTTGTTGACCTTTTCCGCTATTATCTCTGATTGTTATTAATTAAGTTAATTGCATGCTTAGTTCTCAACTAGTAGGTGATTCTGGAACGGGTCACTACATTTATGGTATCAGAGCATGCTTACGATTTTGGGATATAGATTTCTGTTTTGGGATTTTCGTTGACCATTTTACCCCATTCTATCTTGTAGCGATGGCTGACCACTTTGGTGATGAGAGTAGTCAGGGAAGTGTAGGTCGTTGGGGTGACCAGGATGATCATAGGTGTCATCGTGAGCATCGTCATCGTCGGGATGGTCCTAGGCATTTTGAGTTGCATCGTTTTATTCAGATGGGGCCTAAGCCTCTAGTCGGTGGAGAGACTCCCGATGATGCTGAGGACTGGTTAGAGCGCATGGAGAGTTGTTTCCGTGCATTTCAGTGCACCGAGGAGCAGAAGATAGAGACCCTTAGCTTTCTTCTCGAGGGCCGTGCGCGTAAGTGGTAGCGATCGACTTCTGCGCCGATAGTCCAGTCCCAGGGTAGGGTGACTTGGGCCGATTTCCGTGCAGCTTTCATGCAGCTGTATTTTCCTCCAGCCCTTCGCCAGGCGAAGACGATTGAGCTCCTGAACCTTAAGCAAGGGAGTATGTCTGTTGATGAGTATCAGCAGAAATTCTTCGAGTTGTTACCCTTCGCTCCTCATATCAGTGGCAGTTCTGAGGCCAAGTATGACCATTTCCTCCAGGGTCTTAACCAGGAGATCTTTGACCGAGTCACTGTCTGTGATAATCCTACTTCTTATGATGGGTTAGTGAACCGGTGTCGCCAGGCAGAGATCAGTCTCCAGCGTGGTAGGGCTATTCTTTCTTCTAGACCTCCGAGTACTTTGAGGCCTCGATCTCAGTCGTTCAAGAAATCTGGTTCGTCTTCTTCTGGATCTGGATCTCGATCTAGCGGTGTTTTCCGTTTTGGTAAGAAGAAGGAATCTTGTGCGCATTGTGGGAAGAACCATCCATCGGAGCAATGCCGAGCAGCCGCAGGAGCTTGTTATCAGTGCGGAGAGATGGGGCATATTAAGAAGAATTGTCCTCAGTTGCGAGGTGGAGCAGGATCCAGTTCTGGATCTCAGACGACTGTTCAGCAGAGGAGGCAGGGTCAGGCAGTGGGTAGTTCGAATCTTCGACCTCGTACCCAAGGTCAGGTGTTTGCGCTGAACCAGGATCAGGCTGCAGATGAGACCGGGAGAGTCATAGCAGGTACTTTTTGTTTATTCGGTATTCCTGCTTTTGTTCTTATAGATACCGGAGCATCTCATTCATTCATTTCTGCACGATTTGTTAAGCGTCATAAGTTACCGTATGTTTCTCTAGACGTTATTCTTTCTGTTTCTACCCCGATGGGTCATTCGGTTTTAGCCAAGCGTCTAGTGATGGGTTGTCCTTTAGATTTTGAGGGTAACGAGTTGACTGCGAATCTTATGATTCTGGAGATGGAAGACTTTGATTGTATTTTGGGTATAGACATTTTGACTACCTACCGAGCTACCGTGGATTGTTACCAGAAGCTTGTTCAGTTTCGTACGACTGAGAGCTCTAGTTGGTTTTTCTATGGTGAGGGAGCGCGACCTCCGATGCCAGTGGTATCTGCTCTGAAAGCCTGTCGTGCTTTAGAGGCGGGCGGGGAAGGCTACCTCATCTATGCGATTGATACGTCCACAGGTAGTGTTGGTATAGAGGATATTCCAGTGGTTTGTGAATTTCCTGATGTTTTTCCAGATGAGATTCCTGGTTTTCCTCCGGTTAGAGAGGTGGAGTTTGGCATTGAGTTAATGCCAGGGATTGCACCGATTTCTCGTGCCCCTTATCGTCTTGCGCCGTCAGAGATGAGGGAACTGAAGCAGCAATTGCAGGATCTTCTTGATAAAGGTTATATTCGCCCGAGTGTTTCACCTTGGGGAGCTCCAGTTTTGTTTGTCAAGAAGAAGGATGGATCGATGCGATTGTGTATTGATTATCGCCAACTGAATCGTGTGACGATCAAAAACAAGTATCCATTACCTCGTATCGATGACTTGTTCGATCAGCTTCAGGGTACCTCTGTTTACTCCAAGATTGACTTGCGATCGGGTTATCATCAGATGAGAGTCAGAGATGATGATATTTCCAAGACTGCATTTCGTACTCGTTACGGGCATTACGAGTTTCTAGTTATGCCATTCGGATTGACGAATGCGCCAGCGGTGTTCATGGATCTGATGAACCGAGTCTTTCGTGATTTTCTAGATCAGTTCGTTGTGGTTTTCATCGACGATATCTTGATTTATTCTCACAATGTGGAAGAGCATATCCAGCACTTGAGGATTGTGTTGCAGATTCTTCGCGAGAAGCAATTGTATGCTAAGCTGAGTAAGTGCGAGTTCTGGATTGATCGTGTAGTATTCCTTGGTCATGTGATTTCCAAGGAAGGAATTTCTGTGGATCCCAGCAAGATTGAAGCAGTGCTGAATTGGTCACGTCCTACGACGGTGGCCGAGATCCGTAGTTTTCTAGGTCTGGCAGGGTATTATCGTCGCTTCATCGTGAATTTCTCCCAGGTAGCTAGACCTTTGACGCAACTTACTCGGAAGGATGTTCCATTTGAGTGGTCATCTGAGTGCGAAGATAGTTTCAGAGAGCTTCGTCGACTTCTGACTTCTGCACCTGTTTTGGCGTTACCGTCAGGATCTGATGGTTTCAGTGTTTACACCGATGCCTCTTTTCAAGGCTTAGGGTGTGTGTTGACACAGAATGGTCATGTGATCGCTTACGCTTCCAGGCAGCTGAAATCTCACGAGGAGAAGTACCCTATTCATGATCTAGAGTTGGCAGCTATAGTGTTCGCACTGAAGATCTGGCGTCATTACTTGTACGGGGTTAAGTTTGAAATCTTTACTGATCACAAGAGTCTGAAGTATCTGTTCACTCAGGCTGAGTTGAACATGAGACAACGTCGTTGGATGGATCTACTGAAAGATTATGACTGCGAGATCAAGTACCATCCAGGCTCTGCGAATCTCACAGCCGATGCTCTTAGTCGCAAGGTGAGAGTCTCTGCACTTCAGACCAGTGCTATGATTAGTACTATCCAGGATTGTTGTTCGTTGGGGTTTAATTTCAAACATCGGAAAGGTATGGAGAGCATTCGTGTTGCTACCATTTTATCTGAGCCAGCTTTGTTCGCTCGGATTCGAGATGCTCAGATGTCTGATCTGAAGACTCAGAGATTAGCTCGGTTAGCGGGTGGAGATAGCGGTTTCCATTATCAGTCTAATGGTCTTCTATGTTTGTCTAATCGGGTTGTAGTACCAGAGGATGATAATTTGAGGGAAGAGATCTTGTCTCAGGCTCATCGAAGCAAGTTGAGTGTCCATCCAGGAAGCAATAAGATGTATAAAGACTTGAGGACACGATTTTGGTGGAAAGGGATGAAGCGCAGTGTTTATCAGTTTGTTTCCAAGTGTCTTGTTTGTCAGCAGGTTAAGGCAGAGCACCGTCGACCTGGAGGATTATTGTTGAATCTACCTATTCCTGAATGGAAGTGGGAGCATATCACGATGGATTTCATTACTCACTTGCCATTGTCTTCGAGGAATAGTGATGCTATTTGGATAGTGGTGGATCGACTCACCAAGTCTGCTCATTTTCTGCCTTATAACCGTGACTTCACTTTCGATCGGATGGCTCGCTTGTACATTCAAGAGATTGTACGTTTGCATGGAGTGCCAGTCAGTATTGTTAGTGACAGGGATCCTCGTTTTACCTCACGATTTTGGGGTAGTTTCCAGTCAGCATTGGGCACTTCACTGAGTCTGAGTACTGCTTATCATCCGGAGACTGACGGTCAGTCAGAGAGGACTATCCGTACGCTTGAGGATATGTTGCGAGCCTGTGTTATGGATTTCGGACCCGCTTGGCAGGATCATTTGCCTTTGATTGAGTTCGCGTACAACAACAGCTACCATCGTAGTATTGGTATGGCACCATTTGAGGCGTTGTATGGGCGACGTTGTCGTACTCCATTATTCTGGGATGAAGTTGGGGAACGACATGTTGAGGGACCGGAGTTAGTCCAGCAGGCTATTGATAAAGTTGCAGTAATCAAGAAGCGGATTAAGATTGCCCAGGATCGACAGGCTAGTTATGCGAACACCAAGCGGCGACCTCTTTATTTTCAGCCAGGTGAGAAAGTGTTTCTCCGAGTTTCGCCTTTTCGCAGGATTTTGAGATTTGGTCTCAAGGGTAAGCTGTCTCCGAGATTTATTGGTCCATTTGAAATATTGGAAAGCGTGGGAGATTTGGCTTACAGACTTGCATTGCCGCCATACCTATCAAGTATTCACGATGTGTTTCACGTATCTTTGTTGAGACGATATGTAGCAGATGAGTCTCACATCTTGCATCCATCTGAAGTTCAACTAAATACGGATTTGTCTTACGTGGAACGACCAGTGCGGATTCTCGACCGCAAAGACAAGGTATTGCGGAATAAGATCATTCCTCTTGTCTTAGTTCAGTGGCAGCGCAGAGGCACTGAAGAAGCCACTTGGGAGCTAGAGAGTCGTATGCGTTCGGAGCATCCAGAGCTCTTTTGAGTTATGCTTTGTATATGTTTGTGTTTTCAGTTGTAATCGAAATATCAGTTGTATTCAACAACCATTGAGATGTAATAACGATGTTGTTATTTCGTTTTGTTCATCCTCTAAGCCTGATTTCGAGGACGAAATCTTTTTAAGGGGGGGAGAATGTAGTAACCCGATTCCTAATTTGAGTTAATTATTGGATTAATTATATTTTCGGTGGGATCGGAAGGACCGAACAAGTTCGGATCGTCCGATGAGTTCGGATCGTCCGATGAGTTCGGATCGTCCGAGCCAGTGTCGGACCGTCCGAGACAGGTGGCTGGACACGTGGAAGGGTTCTGGACACGTGGTAAGGTTCGGATCATCCGATTGGGGTTCGGATCGTCCGAGACAGGTGGCTGTACTCGTGGAAGTCATGCAAGGATCGGATCGTCCGATCAGAGTTCGGACCGTCCGAAGTGTGCCGGATCGGAGCTTCCGAAATGGTTCGGATCGTCCGAACATTGGCTATAAATAGAGGCGCGAGGCTTCATTTGTGACTCGCCAATTCAGAGAGTTCCATAGCATTTCAGTCGTTTCTGTGAGATTCTAGTCTTTTTCCGAGGTTCGGGCACTAGCGGGGAGCTGCTGGTCTTGTAGCGGAGCTGTGCTCTAGTTGGGAGCTAGCGGCATCAGTGGGCTAGCGACAGACGAAGGTTTGGAATTGTATCAGTATTATCTCAGGATTATCTAGGTAAGTCTGGTAGATAATTTTTAGTGATGGTTTTCACTTGATGAATAGGCTTGGACTAGACTTGTTGTCTGGTTATTCCAGTGGATTAGGATTGCTGTGATAGAGGTACGAAAGTACTATCCGAGATATCCTGGTCGAGTATACATTCTTATATGTGTTGCATAATTATGTGGTGCATTGATATATGTCATATGATGCATGCTATTATGTCACGTTTATTACTGCATGTTGCATTTCATGTTGAGCCGTATCTCCTTCGAGATAGCCTTACTGTTGAGCTGTATCTCTTTCGAGATAAGCTATATATCTTGTGGGGCCGCTCAGCCCTGTCTTGTCTTGTGGACGCATGGACACCGAGAGTACACAGTGGCCGACGGGTCGGGAGGGCTTCGGTGATCCGGGACATTTTAGGTCCACGTCTGTTCTTGCAGTGGATGCAGTGACCCAGAGGTAGTACCGCGCGGCACTATCCACTTGGCGCCTCTAGACTGAGCATTTTGAGATCCTTTGTTACTCCTGTTTCTTGACTACCCTGGTATCATATCATAGCATGTGCATTTCATATAGGCTTGTATACTCATGCTTTTGTACTGGGCGTTCTTATCGCTCACGTCCTCGGTTTTGTTTATCTTGGACACCCCATTCCCACGGGGCAGGCCTCAGGTTGGATGGCTCAGGAGGAGGAGGACGTTGAGTAGCCGGTGGAGTTATTTATTCAGTACTCTTTGATTCGATATGGTTGTACCGTATACTTTCTTTTCATTCTGAGTTGTTATGGATTTTCGATGGGGTTGTATAACTATCATTTGTTGACCTTTTCCGCTATTATCTCTGATTGTTATTAATTAAGTTAATTGCATGCTTAGTTCTCAACTAGTAGGTGATTCTGGAACGGGTCACTACAGTTGCTGCCAAGGCTATTAAGGATGTTTACTTATTATTGAACGATAGTTTAAGTTAATTTTATGAGATGTTTTGTTTGTACCTAATTTTGTAAAAAACATTGTTTCCATTTCTATGCTGATAAAAATGGATATTCTTGTTTATTTTGCAAAGGTGTTTGCAACATTTACATGAATGAATGTTTGATTGGTACTGGTGAACTTGAAAACGATCTCTATAACTTAAAATTAAAAGATATTCCATTAAATGTCCATTCAAAGGCAGACACCATATGAGATATGGATGGGTAAGCCTCCCAAATATTCTCATCTTAGAATATGGGGAGCCCTGCTTATGTGAAGCAGGTAAGTGGGAGATAAATTGGATTGTTGATCCATTTTATGTTACTTTGTGGGATATCCAAGGAATTAAGTTGGATATTATTTCTATCATCCCCAAGAAACAAAGGTGTTTGTTTCTAGGAATGCAACCTTTTTGGAAAGGGATTTTCTATTGGATAGAAAAGGCAGATGATAGAACTCGAAGAGGTTCGAGAGAAACCCACAATTATAGAACCCACACCCGATGAGCCAAGAGAGGAGATACAAGCTCCTAGCAGATACGAGAAAGTCTCGAGACCACCTATGAGGTATGGTCAGCTTCTTGAAGAAGGCCATGATGAGCCTAACCATGGATGTGATCCAAGGACCTTCAAGGAAGCTTTATCTGATGCCGATTCATCCAAGTGGCTTGAAGCAATGGAATCTGAGTTGAATTCCATGCATTCGAACCAAGTGTAGGATCTTGTGGATCCAACTGAGGGAACTGTTCCCATAGGGACTTGGGGCGGATGGGAAGGTATTGACCTTCAAGGCGCGATTGGTGGCAAAAGGATGTACTCAAAGACAAGGAGTTGACTTTGAGGAAACCTTTTCCCAGTCGCAATGTTCAAGTCCATAAGGATTTTGCTAGCCATAGCTGCATGGTATGACTATGAGATATGGCAGATGGATGTTAAGACAGTCTTTCTTAATGGGGATTTTAAGAAAGTGATTTACATGTCTCAACCTGAATGGTTTACATCTATCGGAAGTGAGCATATCGTATGCAAACTTCAAAGATCTATTTATGATCTAAAGCAGGCATCAAGGAGTTGGAACCTTAGATTCGATAGTACAATCAAAGAGTTTGATTTACTAAGAATCATGAGGAACCCTGTGTGTATAAGAAGGTCAGTGGGAGTGTTGTGACATTCCTGGTGCTTTATGTTGATGACATTCTACTCATTCTTATACACACAGGGTTCCTCATGATTCTTAGTAAATCAAACTCTTTGATTGTACTATCGAATCTAAGGTTCCAACTCCTTGATGCCTGCTTTAGATCATAAATAGATCTTTGAAGTTTGCATACGATATGCTCACTTCCGATAGATGTAAACCATTCAGGTTGAGATAGTACAATCTAAGAGTTTGATTTACTAAGAATCATGAGGAACCCTGTGTGTATAAGAAGGTCAGTGGGAGTGTTGTGACATTCCTGGTGCTTTATGTTGATGACATTCTACTCATTGGGAATGATGTAGGAATGTTGCAATCAACTAAGATATGGTTAACGAGTAAGTTCTCGATGCAGGACTTGGGTGAAGCATCTTTTGTATTGGGATACAGATCTATAGAGATAGATCGAAAAGATGGCTTGGTCTCACCCAGTCCACATACATTGATACCATCGTGAAGCGGTTCTCGATGGATGAGTCCATGAGAGGACATCTACCAGTGTGTCATGGCGTGTCCCTATCCAAGTCTGTCTCCCAAGACAGATGCAGAGATAGTGGCGATGACACGCATTCCGTATGCTTCGGAAATTGGTAATATCATGTATGGGATGATATCTACACGTCCTGACGTGGCGTTTGCACTATGTGTAGTGAAAGGATATCAATCGAACCCTGGTCTTCCACACCTGAAAGCTGTGAAAGACATTCTCAAGTAGTTGAGAAGGACCAATAAGTTGTTCTTGGTCTATGGGGTAGAGAACTGAAATTGGAAGGCTATACCGACACTAGCTTCCAAAGCGATATTGATAACTCGAAGTTAACCTCTAGTTTTGTATTCATACTCAACGGTGCTGCTGTCTCTTGGAAGAGTTCCAAGCAAGACAATATTACGGATTCCAGCACAGAGGCCGAATACATCGCTGCATCAGATGCAGCAAGAGAGGCTGTTTGGATAAGGAATTTCGTCTAAGAGTTGGACGTCATTCCTAATGGAGTTGCTCCTGTCCCGGTGTTGTGTGACAACACGGGAGCTATAGCTCAAGCAAAGGAGCCTAGGTCTCATCAGAAATCCAAACTAGTATTGAGAAAGTACCACATCCTCGGAGAGATTGTGGAAAGAAGAGTAGTGTCTATTGACAAAGTCGGCTCCGCAGATTATGTTGTTGATCCACTAGCTAAGCCTTTACCTGGACCATTATTCGACAAGCATCGCGAATCAATGGGTTTTAAGCATATGGGTAGTTGGCTCTAGTGCAAGTGGGAGATTGTTAGAGTAGGTGCCCGTCGAGCCAAGTGTTGGCCGAGTGTTCACAATGAAACTCTATGTATAAGCAGTCTTTATTTTAATAATATTTGAAAGTATTATTTTGGCAAATCTTTATCTGTATACCCATGCTAGCTGCATAGATAAAGCCCTTGAATATACAAATAGTAGAAAGAATATGAGATGCTCATATGATGAGTATCATGAAACTCATATTTGTAATACTGTATATTCTAGACGGTTCCTAGTCGATTCAGCCGCCACTAAGAAGGATATAGGCCGCTCGAGTTAGAGACTAGTATCTGCGATGTGAGTACCATGTTTCATTGGTAGGGGACATTGTGATGTCCGAACATGCAGATAGGTGCTCCTTGTAGAGTGCACTGAACAACCCTCCATAAAAGGACTTTCCAAGTGGTTCTCACTTATCGAGTGGAAAAGTCCTGGTTTATGGTTGTACAGAATTAGTCCTTATGACCCGGGACAACATTGAGACTCTATGTGCTAGAATTACACTTTGACTTGTTTACCGACTCTCATGGGGTCATCAGGTGGCAAGGTTGGGTGTTCTGTCGAAACACATAGGAGTCGATGCATTGTAGTCGGGGATTCACCGCTTACCTTCGGGTATGGATATCCTATGTGTTATCATGTGTATGTGGGTTGAAATCTCTGGCCAGAGTATGGTTGTAATTATGAAAGGGGTTTCATAGATTACACCATTGATGCAACTACGACATGACACATAGTATCGATTCATTGACAACTCTCGATAAACCAATGTTGTCGAATCGATCGGGATATATGAGTTGAAGGGACCGTACTGTACGCTAACCATAATTGAATGGTTCTTGCAGGCACTATCATGTGATACCTAGGGAATCACGTAAGCGATGCTGCTAGGCGTTTAACATGATTGGTTGGGTACTATCAGACTTGAGTTCTGACGTTCTTGCTATCAAGGAGTTGATAAGTAAGAATGGAGCAATTGGGGTATGCTCGAATAAGGACATGTTTAGTCCGAATCACATAGAGATGTGAACCCACGGCTAGTTGTATCAATGAACCATTGAGGGCCACACAAGTACTAGCTTTGTAAATCCCGATGAGAAGTAAAAATAGTTCAATGTGTTGAACGGCTTATAAAGGTGTTTATAAGCGAAAGGAAAATTAGAAGTATGACTTCTATAAAGGAGAAAATAGTTCAATGTGTTGAACGACTTATAAAAGAGTTTATAAGTGTAAAGAAAAATAGAAGTATGACTTCTATGAGAAAAAATATAAATTTTAATTTATGGAAGTGTTCCTAGATTAAAATTTGGCCAAGTGAATAATGTATTTGAAAATTGTGATTTTCATAAACATTTTTATGGACTTAATTAAATTAATTCAAGTGTTGAATTAATTAAACACTAGTGGGCCTAGTAGAGTCCAAATAATTAAATTAATTCAAGTGTTGGATTAATTAAATAACATTGGGCCTTGTAGAGCCCAATTGGAATTAATTATTTAACTAGTGGGCTTGAGTAAAATCAAGTAAAATATAATTGGGCTCAAATGTGTTTGAGACAATTAGAAAAGAGTCCATGGGCCTTGCAAAAGTTGCAAGCCCACTAGGGTTTGCATGCTTGGGAGATCAAGGGTCTTGAATACTTTTTAATAAAATATTGCATGGCATGCAACTTTTGGATCTAGCTTTTTGCAACCCCAAGACTCAATTTTCTCCCTCATTCTTGCACCTAGCTTGGCCGAAATATTCATCCCATTTTTCTCTCACATTTTTCTTCTCTCTTTTGTTCTTCAAGTGTTGGAGAATAAAAGTCTTCTCATTGAAAAATCCTCAAGTTTTTCTAGTGCAAAACTTGAGGGGATTTACATAGCTAAGTGGTGGGCCTAATTCTTGAAGAGGAAGAGGGTGTGCTTGTAGATTTGTCTACCAAAGAAGAGCTAAAGTATTCATACTTTAGTTGGAGCCATTACATCAACCTCAAGAGGTTGATAGGTAATCTTTCTTAAACATCCTATGCATGTTTTTGGAGTTTTTGTAAATATTACACCTAAACCAAGGGTGGCCGAAATTTAGTGATTAAATTTAAAATTTTTGACTTCCGTTGCGCTTCCGGCCACCGTAACCGGTCCTCTTTCAGACTTCCCATGTGATCATAATACCACGTAGTTCTAATATGCCTTTGATCATAATCCACCAATTTCTGGCAGTCTCCCGTAACTGATAAACTACCAATTTAACTTTCTGTTCATCGGTACAATCAAGTAAATCAACCAGTATTTCTATGTCATCCAACCAGTGCTGACAATCTTCCGATGTCTCAATACCGCTGAGAATCGGCGGCTGAAGTAACTGAAATTCCCTCAACTTCGTTTCCATTGGAGTTTCTGACACATCTATATGAGATTCTGATCTATCTATCTGATCATACGAAGTACTGTCTTTTTCAGGAATCCTTCGGGGAGCTATATCTGATTACCAAAACATTAGTAATCCAGTACAACCAATCTGTTCTAATCTTTCTCTGATCATCTTACTGCTGATCAGGAATCAGATCTGATTTATATTCAAGAATACATAATACCCATTCCACTCACATAATCAGGTAAACATGTATCTTAAAGCAGTAACACATAGTCTCATGCTAGCACATAATGTCAATCAACATTAAATCAATCTCATGCTAGCACACACATGCAAGGAAGAAAATTCATCTACCCCGCTCATTCTCTTCTATCTCAGTCTACAGAATCTACGGCTCTAGAACCTACTGTTCTGGAACCTACTGTTCTGGAACCTAAGGCTCTGATAATCTAAGTCTAAAGGAACTATCAGCCCTGATTATCTTCTCCTAAAGGATCTATTGCTCTGATACCACCTGTTGTGGGGACCCGGACGCTAATCATTTTCTTAATCGTCTTTGGGATTTAATTATCTGTTCTGATAAACAGGGTCTAAAAATTTTCTTTTTAAATTATAACTGCGGAAGGTAAGGGAATCTAAATCCTATACATGTCTGTATATAAAAATACCAATTCAGTATTAAAATACAATAATGTACAACATTCTAATCTAAGGTTCACTACTAAAGTTCTAGTAGTAAAATCCAATCTACTGCAAGTCCGGAATCACCACGCTAACTCGTCTTCTCTCATCGTCATCTCGACCCTGATCCAGCCCCACCTGTTGTCATGCACACATACAAAACAAGACAACAGCCGGATAACTCCGGTGAGAATAAATCCCAGTATAAAACATGGTAAACATGCATATACACAAAGTAAATCATGAATTATTCTATCATGAATAAAACTAAAAGCAATAGGTTTCATAATCTATGAAATCAAATCAAATAAGCATGCAACTCGAATCTGATAAACATGCAGTTCAAATAAAATCATAAAACATGCTAGCACAACTGAAAGCAATAACGATGGGTCCCATGATCTAGGAACCACATCCATGTAGGCATGCAATCCTAATCAAATCATGTCTAGACTTGACTCGATCTATAACTCTAGGGATCCCGGGGTGAATAAGACGTCAATGCCTGTTACCTACTCAACCGATCGTGGTAACCGTACGTCTTATTCCTAGACTTCGGTTCGAGCTGTATCAACGGCTGGCAATAGGAGTAATACCTGCTCCTAAGTTGAGATACACCGAACGTCTAGAAGTCTGACAATGACTGTCAAGACTTTCCTATCTTAAATGCAATGAATAACAATCTGTAAACAAAGCATAATCATATTCATAGCTGAATATGACAATAATCTCATACATTTGAATACAATTCTATAATCAAAGCATAAACATAATAAAATATAGACAACAGTCTAGTATGTGATTTTGTTGGGAAACTCAAATGAGATTTCATTTGAGTTGGGACTTCCCGAATATCACATGCATTATACCTTTGTCGTCCCGGTCTGACGAAGACGATGACCTGTATCCAACTCTGTCCATCTCGAATCTGAAATGACAATATCGAATACTCTGTATCAATGAATAACTCAATACATAATCTGTTCTGACCAATACTCAAATCAGTATACAATCTGATCAATATCTGAACAAGATACAATCTAATTCATGTCATCGACATTACAATACAATCTGAATAATTACAGAGTCTGATCAATCTCAATCACTACTGAATCTGATCAATATCAATCAACTGATGTTTCGACGGTATAATAATACAAGTTTGAATAACCCCGTCAATCTGAACATCACAAATATAATACTGAACTCATAATCTGTGCCCACATAATTCATACTCTGAATATTAACACAATTCTGATATAAAATCTCAGTTAAATCAACTCCAAAAATCATAACAATTACAGAAACAATCTGTTCTTTAATCTGACTTCAATACTACAATGTCTACAGTAGTAGAGACCTAATATCTGAATCATATTCAATTCTGACAATATCATAAATTCAAATCTTGTCTAAACGTAACAAAACTTACGTCCTTGTGTAGCTCTAGTCGAGAGGACCACGATATTGCGTTCGGATTTAAATTCGGACGGGCGGATTTCTCGCAAATCCCAATTCTTTGCGTTGAAGAAGACTTGATTCTTTCCCCAACGATTTCGTCTCCTTTCTGATGAATTCTAAGGAAAATTCGATTGTTATATATATATATATATATATATATATATATATATATATATATATATATATATATATATATATATATATATACTCCATCTCGCATGCAAGGCAAGTGGCTTATACTTCTCACTGCACGTCTCTCGCTAGGGCGAGCACAAATTTCCGCCCGGGCGAGTAACTCTCGGCCTTCTTCTCCGAGGCATTCGCGCTCGGGCGGTTAAAAACTTCCGCCCGGGCGCGCCATCTTCGCCCAACAATTTAGTCCTCTCAATTTATTCTCAAGATGGTCCGGTTATAATCACATCAATTCATAATAATTAAATTATCACAGATTAGGATAATCAAATCCTCGGGCATTACAGCATGCCTAGGACTATTGTTTCTGGTCGCGATGTTAAATTATTGAGTTACTTTTGTTAGACTTTATGGGCTAAACTTGGCACAAAATTGTTGTTTTCTACTACTTGTCCTCCTCAAACGGATGGACAAACTGAAGTTGTCAATAGAACTTTGGGAACATTTTTGCGTGCTATTATTAAAAAGAACTTGGATTGACATTTCTATGGACTTTATTTTGGGGTTGCCTAGGACTAAGAAAGGGAGGGATTCTATTTTCGTTGTTGTGGATAGATTCTCTAAGATGGCACATTTTATAGCTTGTCATAAAACCGATGATGCTTCAAACATTGCGGATTTGTTCTTTAGAGAAGTCGTTAGGTTGCATGGCATGACTAGGACTATTGCTTCTGATCGCGATGTTAAATTCTTGAGTTACTTTTGGAAGACTTTATGTGCTAAACTTGGCACAAAATTTTTGTTTTCTACTACTTGTCCTCCTCAAACGGATGGACAAACTGAAGTTGTCAATAGAACTTTGGGAACACTTTTGCGTGCTATTCTTAAAAAGAACTTGGATTGACATTTCTATGGACTTTATTTTGGGTCGCCTAGGACTAAGAAGGGGAGGTATTCTATTTTTGTTGTTGTGGATAGATTCTCTAAGATGACACATTTTATAGCTTGTCATAAAACCGATGATGCTTCAAACATTGTTCTTTAGAGAAGTCGTTAGGTTGCATGGCATGACTAGGACTATTGCTTCTGATCGCGATGTTAAATTCTTGAGTTACTTTTGGAAGACTTTATGTGCTAAACTTGGCACAAAATTTTTGTTTTCTACTACTAGTCCTCCTTGTCCTCCTCAAACGGATGGAAAAACTGAAGTTGTCAATAGAACTTTGGGAACACTTTTGCGTGCTATTCTTAAAAAGAACTTGGATTGACATTTCTATGGACTTTATTTTGGGTTGCCTAGGACTAAGAAGGGGAGGGATTCTATTTTTGTTGTTGTGGATAGATTCTCTAAGATGACACATTTTATAGCATGTCATAAAACCGATGATGCTTCAAACATTGCGGATTTGTTCTTTAGAGAAGTCGCTAGGTTGCATGGCATGCCTAGGACTATTGTTTCTGGTCGCGATGTTAAATTATTGAGTTACTTTTGGAAGACTTTCTGGGCTAAACTTGGCACAAAATTGTTGTTTACTACTACTTGTCATCCTCAAACGAATGGACAAACTGAAGTTGTCAATAGAACTTTGGGAACACTTTTGCGTGCTATTCTTAAAAAGAACTTGGATTGACATTTCTATGGCCTTTATTTTGTGTTTGCCTAGGAATAAAAAGGGGAGGGATTCTATGTTTGTTGTTGTGGATAGATTCTCTAAGATGGCACATTTTATAGCTTGTCATAAAACCGAAGACGCTTCAAACATTGCGGATTTGTTATTTAGAGAAGTCGCTAGGTTGCATGGCATTCCTAGGACTATTGTTTCTGGTCGCGATGTTAAATTATTGAGTTACTTTTGGAAGACTTTCTGGGCTAAACTTGGCACAAAATTATTGTTTTCTACTACTTGTCATCCTCAAACGGATGGACAAACTGAAGTTGTCAATAGAACTTTGGGAACACTTTTGCGTGCTATTCTTAAAAAGAACTTGGATTGACATTTCTATGGATTTTATTTTGAGTTTGCCTAGTACTAAGAAGGGTAGGGATTCTATTTTTGTTGTTGTGGATAGATTCTCTAAGATGACACTTTTTATAGCTTGTCATAAAACCGATTATGCTTCAAACATTGCGGATTTGTTCTTTAAAGAAGTCGCTAGGTTGCGTGGCATGCCTAGGACTATTTTTTCTGGTTCGATGTTAAATTCTTGAGTTACTTTTGCAATACTTTATCGGCTAAACTTGGCACAAAATTGTTGTTTTCTACTACTTGTCATCCTCAAACGGATGGACAAACTGAAATTGTCAATAGAACTTTGGGAACACTTTTGCGTGCTATTCTTAAAAAGAACTTGGATTGACATTTCTATGGACTTTATTTTGGGGTTGACTAGGACTAAGAAAGGGAGAGATTCTATTTTTCGTTGTTGTGGATAGATTCTCTAAGATGTCACATTTTATAGCTTGTCATAAAACCGATGATGCTTCAAACATTGCGGATTTGTTCTTTAGAGAAGTCGTTAGGTTGCGTGGCCTGGCTAGGACTATTGCTTTTGATCGCGATGTTAAATTCTTGAGTTACTTTTGGAATACTTTATGGGCTAAACTTGGCACAAAATTTTTGTTTTCTACTACTTGTCCTCCTCGAACGGATGAACAAACTGAAGTTGTCAATAGAACTTTGGGAACACTTTTGCCTGCTATTCTAAAAAAGAACTTGGATTGACATTTCTATGGAATTTATTTTGGGTTGCCTAGGACTAAGAAGGGGAGGGATTCTATTTTTGTTGTTGTGGATAGATTCTCTAAGATGACACATTTTATAGCTTGTCATAAAACCGATGATGCTTCAAACATTGCGGATTTGTTCTTTAGAGAAGTCGCTAGGTTGCATGGCATGCCTAGGACTATTGTTTCTGGTCGCGATGTTAAATTATTGAGTTACTTTTGGAAGACTTTCTGGGCTAAACTTGGCACAAAATTGTAGTTTACTACTACTTGTCATCCTCAAACAAATGGACAAACTGAAGTTGTCAATAGAACTCTGGGAACACTTTTGCGTGCTATTTTTAAACAGAACTTGGATTGACATTTCTATGTCCTTTATTTTGTGTTTGCCTAGGAATAAAAAGGGGAGGGATTCTATGTTTGTTGTTGTGGATAGATTCTCTAAGATGGCAAATTTTATAGCTTGTCATAAAACCGAAGACGCTTCAAACATTGCGGATTTGTTATTTAGAGAAGTCGCTAGGTTGTATGGCATTCCTAGGACTATTGTTTCTGGTCACGATGTTAAATTCTTGAGTTACTTTTGGAAGACTTTCTGGGATAAACTTGGCACAAAATTTTTGTTTTCTACTACTTGTCATCCTCAAACGGATGGACAAACTGAAGTTGTCAATAGAACTTTGGAAACACTTTTGCGTGCTATTCTTAAAAAGATTTTGGATTGACATTTGTATGGACTTTATTTTGGGTTGCCTAGGACTAAGAAGGGTAGGAATTCTATTTTCGTTGTTGTGGATAGATTCTCTAAGATGACACTTTTTATAGCTTGTCATAAAACCGATGATGCTTCAAACATGGCGGATTTGTTCTTTAGAGTAGTTGCTAAGTTGCATGGCATGCCTAGGACTATTGTTTCTGGTCGCGATGTTAAATTATTGAGTTACTTTTGGAAGACTTTCTGGGCTAAACTTGGCACAAAATTTTTGTCTTCTACTACTTTTCATCCTCAAACGGATGGACAAACTGAAGTTGTCAATAGAACTTTGGGAACATTTTTGCGTGCTATTATTAAAAAGAACTTGGATTGACATTTCTATGGACTTTATTTTGGGTTGCCTAGGACTAAGAAAGGGAGAGATTCTATTTTTCGTTGTTGTGGATAGATTCTCGAAGATGTCACATTTTATAGCTTGTCATAAAACCGATGATGCTTCAAACATTGCGGATTTGTTCTTTAGAGAAGTCGTTAGGTTGCGTGGCCTGGCTAGGACTATTTCTTTTGATCGCGATGTTAAATTCTTGAGTTACTTTTGGAATACTTTATGGGCTAAACTTGGCACAAAACTGTTGTTTTCTACTACTTGTCATCCTCAAACGGATGGACAAACTGAAGTTGTCAATAGAACTTTGGGAACATTTTGCGTGCTATTATTAAAAAGAACTTGGATTGACATTTCTATGGACTTTATTTTGGGTTGCCTAGGACTAAGATAGGGAGGGATTCTATTTTTGTTGTTGTGGATAGATTCTCTAAGATGGCACATTTTATAGCTTGTCATAAAATCGATGATGCTTCAAACATTGCGGATTTGTTCTTTAGAGAAGTCGCTAGGTTGCATGGCATGCCTAGGACTATTGTTTCTGGTCGCGATGTTAAATTATTGAGTTACTTTTGGAAGACTTTCTGGGCTAAACTTGGCACAAAATTTTGTTTTCTACTACTTTTCATCCTCAAACGGATGGACAAACTGAAGTTGTCAATAGAACTTTGGGAACATTTTTGCGTGCTATTATTAAAAAGAACTTGGATTGACATTTCTACGGACTTTATTTTGGGTTGCCTAGGACTAAGAAAGGGAGGGATTCTATTTTCGTTGTTGTGGATAGATTCTCTAAGATGGCCCATTTTATAACTTGTCATATCAAACATTGCGGATTTGTTCTTTAGAGAAGTCGTTAGGTTGCATAGCCTGACTAGGACTATTGCTTCTGATCGCGATGTTAAATTCTTGAGTTCTTTTGGAAGACTTTCTGGGCTAAACTTGGCACAAAATTGTTTTTTTCTACTACTTGTCATCCTCAAACGGATGGATAAACTGAAGTTGTCAATAGAACTTTGGGAACACTTTTGCGTGCTATTCTTAAAAAGAACTTGGATTGACATTTCTATGGATTTTATTTTGGGTTTGCCTAGTACTAAGAAGGGGAGGGATTCTATTTTTGTTGTTGTGGATAGATTTTCTAAGATGGCACATTTTATAGCTTGTCATAAAACCGATGATGCTTCAAACATTGCGGATTTGTTCTTTAAAGAAGTCGCTAGGTTGCGTGGCATGCCTAGGACTATTTTTTCTGGTTCGATGTTAAATTCTTGAGTTACTTTTGGAAGACTTTATGGGCTAAACTTGGCACAAAATTGTTGTTTTCTACTACTTGTCATCCTCAAACGGATGGACAAAGTGAAGTTGGCAATAGAACTTTGGGAACACTTTTGCGTGCTATTCTTAAAAAGATTTTGGATTGACATTTCTATGGACTTTATTTTGGGTTGCCAAGGACTAAGAAGGGTAGGGATTCTATTTTTGTTGTTGTGGATAGATTCTCTAAGATGACACTTTTATAGCTTGTCATAAAACCGATGATGCTTCAAACATTGCGAATTTGTTATTTAGAGAAGTCGCTAGGTTGCATGGCATGCCTAGGACTATTGTTTCTGGTCGCGATGTTAAATTATTGAGTTACTTTTGGAAGACTTTCTGGGCTAAACTTGACACAAAATTATTGTTTTCTACTACTTGTCATCCTCAAACGGATGGACAAACTGAAGTTGTCAATAGAACTTTGGGAACACTTTTGCGTGCTATTCTTAAAAAGAACTTGGATTGACATTTCTATGGATTTTATTTTGGGTTTGCCTAGTACTAAGAAAGGGAGGGATTCTATTTTCGTTGTTGTGGATAGATTCTCTAAGATGGCACATTTTATAGCTTGTCATAAAACCGATGATGCTTCAAACATTGCGGATTTGTTCTTTAGAGAAGTCGTTAGGTTGCATGGCATGACTAGGACTATTGCTTCTGATCACGATGTTAAATTCTTGAGTTACTTTTGGAAGACTTTATGTGCTAAACTTGGCACAAAATTTTTGTTTTCTACTACTTGTCCTCCTCAAACGGATGGACAAACTGAAGTTGTCAATAGAACTTTGGGAACACTTTTGCGTGCTATTCTTAAAAAGAACTTGGATTGACATTTCTATGGACTTTATTTTGGGTCGCCTAGGACTAAGAAGGGGAGGGATTCTATTTTTGTTGTTGTGGATAGATTCTCTAAGATGACACATTTTATAGCTTGTCATAAAACCGATGATGCTTCAAACATTGTTCTTTAGAGAAGTCGTTAGGTTGAATGGCATGACTAGGACTATTGCTTCTGATCGCGATGTTAAATTCTTGAGTTACTTTTGGAAGACTTTATGTGCTAAACTTGGCACAAAATTTTTGTTTTCTACTACTAGTCCTCCTTGTCCTCCTCAAACGGATGGAAAAACTGAAGTTGTCAATAGAACTTTGGGAACACTTTTGCGTGCTATTCTTAAAAAGAACTTGGATTGACATTTCTATGGACTTTATTTTGGGTTGCCTAGGACTAAGAAGGGGAGGGATTCTATTTTTGTTGTTGTGGATAGATTCTCTAAGATGACACATTTTATAGCATGTCATAAAACCGATGATGCTTCAAACATTGCGGATTTGTTCTTTAGAGAAGTCGCTAGGTTGCATGGCATGCCTAGGACTATTGTTTCTGGTCGCGATGTTAAATTATTGAGTTACTTTTGGAAAACTTTCTGGGCTAAACTTGGCACAAAATTGTTGTTTACTACTACTTGTCATCCTCAAACGAATGGACAAACTGAAGTTGTCAATAGAACTTTGGGAACACTTTTGCGTGCTATTCTTAAAAAGAACTTGGATTGACATTTCTATGGCCTTTATTTTGTGTTTGCCTAGGAATAAAAAGGGGAGGGATTCTATGTTTGTTGTTGTGGATAGATTCACTAAGATGGAACATTTTATAGCTTGTCATAAAACCGAAGACGCTTCAAACATTGCGGATTTGTTATTTAGAGAAGTCGCTAGGTTGCATGGCATTCCTAGGACTATTGTTTCTGGTCGCGATGTTAAATTATTGAGTTACTTTTGGAAGACTTTCTGGGCTAAACTTGGCACAAAATTATTGTTTTCTACTACTTGTCATCCTCAAACGGATGGACAAACTGAAGTTGTCAATAGAACTTTGGGAACACTTTTGCGTGCTATTCTTAAAAAGAACTTGGATTGACATTTCTATGGATTTTATTTTGAGTTTGCCTAGTACTAAGAAGGGTAGGGATTCTATTTTTGTTGTTGTGGATAGATTCTCTAAGATGACACTTTTATTGCTTGTCATAAAACCGATTATGCTTCAAACATTGCGGATTTGTTCTTTAAAGAAGTCGCTAGGTTGCGTGGCATGCCTAGGACTATTTTTTCTGGTTCGATGTTAAATTCTTGAGTTACTTTTGGAATACTTTATCGGCTAAACTTGGCACAAAATTGTTGTTTTCTACTACTTGTCATCCTCAAACGGATGGACAAACTGAAATTGTCAATAGAACTTTGGGAACACTTTTGCGTGCTATTCTTAAAAAGAACTTGGATTGACATTTCTATGGACTTTATTTTGGGGTTGACTAGGACTAAGAAAGGGAGAGATTCTATTTTTCGTTGTTGTGGATAGATTCTCTAAGATGTCACATTTTATAGCTTGTCATAAAACCGATGATGCTTCAAACATTGCGGATTTGTTCTTTAGAGAAGTCGTTAGGTTGCGTGGCCTGGCTAGGACTATTGCTTTTGATCGCGATGTTAAATTCTTGAGTTACTTTTGGAATACTTTATGGGCTAAACTTGGCACAAAATTTTTGTTTTCTACTACTTGTCCTCCTCGAACGGATGAACAAACTGAAGCTGTCAATAGAACTTTGGGAACACTTTTGCCTGCTATTCTTAAAAAGAACTTGGATTGACATTTCTATGGAATTTATTTTGGGTTGCCTAGGACTAAGAAGGGGAGGGATTCTATTTTTGTTGTTGTGGATAGATTCTCTAAGATGACACATTTTATAGCTTGTCATAAAACCGATGATGCTTCAAACATTGAGGATTTGTTCTTTAGAGAAGTCGCTAGGTTGCATGGCATGCCTAGGACTATTGTTTCTGGTCGCGATGTTAAATTATTGAGTTACTTTTGGAAGACTTTCTGGGCTAAACTTGGCACAAAATTGTAGTTTACTACTACTTGTCATCCTCAAACAAATGGACAAACTGAAGTTGTCAATAGAACTCTGGGAACACTTTTGCGTGCTATTTTTAAACAGAACTTGGATTGACATTTCTATGTCCTTTATTTTGTGTTTGCCTAGGAATAAAAAGGGGAGGGATTCTATGTTTGTTGTTGTGGATAGATTCTCTAAGATGGCAAATTTTATAGCTTGTCATAAAACCGAAGACGCTTCAAACATTGCGGATTTGTTATTTAGAGAAGTCGCTAGGTTGTATGGCATTCCTAGGACTATTGTTTCTGGTCACGATGTTAAATTCTTGAGTTACTTTTGGAAGACTTTCTGGGATAAACTTGGCACAAAATTTTTGTTTTCTACTACTTGTCATCCTCAAACGGATGGACAAACTGAAGTTGTCAATAGAACTTTGGAAACACTTTTGCGTGCTATTCTTAAAAAGATTTTGGATTGACATTTGTATGGACTTTATTTTGGGTTGCCTAGGACTAAGAAGGGTAGGAATTCTATTTTCGTTGTTGTGGATAGATTCTCTAAGATGACACTTTTTATAGCTTGTCATAAAACCGATGATGCTTCAAACATGGCGGATTTGTTCTTTAGAGTAGTTGCTAAGTTGCATGGCATGCCTAGGACTATTGTTTCTGGTCGCGATGTTAAATTATTGAGTTACTTTTGGAAGACTTTCTGGGCTAAACTTGGCACAAAATTTTTGTCTTCTACTACTTTTCATCCTCAAACGGATGGACAAACTGAAGTTGTCAATAGAACTTTGGGAACATTTTTGCGTGCTATTATTAAAAAGAACTTGGATTGACATTTCTATGGACTTTATTTTGGGTTGCCTAGGACTAAGAAAGGGAGAGATTCTATTTTTCGTTGTTGTGGATAGATTCTCTAAGATGTCACATTTTATAGCTTGTCATAAAACCGATGATGCTTCAAACATTGCGGATTTGTTCTTTAGAGAAGTCGTTAGGTTGCGTGGCCTGGCTAGGACTATTGCTTTTGATCGCGATGTTAAATTCTTGAGTTACTTTTGGAATACTTTATGGGCTAAACTTGGCACAAAACTGTTGTTTTCTACTACTTGTCATCCTCAAACGGATGGACAAACTGAAGTTGTCAATAGAACTTTGGGAACATTTTTGCGTGCTATTATTAAAAAGAACTTGGATTGACATTTCTATGAACTTTATTTTGGGTTGCCTAGGACTAAGATAGGGAGGGATTCTATTTTTGTTGTTGTGGATAGATTCTCTAAGATGGCACATTTTATAGCTTGTCATAAAATCGATGATGCTTCAAACATTGCGGATTTGTTCTTTAGAGAAGTCGCTAGGTTGCATGGCATGCCTAGGACTATTGTTTCTGGTCGCGATGTTAAATTATTGAGTTACTTTTGGAAGACTTTCTGGGCTAAACTTGGCACAAAATTTTTGTTTTCTACTACTTTTCATCCTCAAACGGATGGACAAACTGAAGTTGTCAATAGAACTTTGGGAACATTTTTGCGTGCTATTATTAAAAAGAACTTGGATTGACATTTCTACGGACTTTATTTTGGGTTGCCTAGGACTAAGAAAGGGAGGGATTCTATTTTCGTTGTTGTGGATAGATTCTCTAAGATGGCCCATTTTATAACTTGTCATATCAAACATTGCGGATTTGTTCTTTAGAGAAGTCGTTAGGTTGCATAGCCTGACTAGGACTATTGCTTCTGATCGCGATGTTAAATTCTTGAGTTCTTTTTGGAAGACTTTCTGGGCTAAACTTGGCACAAAATTGTTTTTTTCTACTACTTGTCATCCTCAAACGGATGGATAAACTGAAGTTGTCAATAGAACTTTGGGAACACTTTTGCGTGCTATTCTTAAAAAGAACTTGGATTGACATTTCTATGGATTTTATTTTGGGTTTGCCTAGTACTAAGAAGGGGAGGGATTCTATTTTTGTTGTTGTGGATAGATTTTCTAAGATGGCACATTTTATAGCTTGTCATAAAACCGATGATGCTTCAAACATTGCGGATTTGTTCTTTAAAGAAGTCGCTAGGTTGCGTGGCATGCCTAGGACTATTTTTTCTGGTTCGATGTTAAATTCTTGAGTTACTTTTGGAAGACTTTATGGGCTAAACTTGGCACAAAATTGTTGTTTTCTACTACTTGTCATCCTCAAACGGATGGACAAAGTGAAGTTGGCAATAGAACTTTGGGAACACTTTTGCGTGCTATTCTTAAAAAGATTTTGGATTGACATTTCTATGGACTTTATTTTGGGTTGCCAAGGACTAAGAAGGGTAGGGATTCTATTTTTATTGTTGTGGATAGATTCTCTAAGATGACACTTTTTATAGCTTGTCATAAAACCGATGATGCTTCAAACATTGCGAATTTGTTATTTAGAGAAGTCGCTAGGTTGCATGGCATGCCTAGGACTATTGTTTCTGGTCGCGATGTTAAATTATTGAGTTACTTTTGGAAGACTTTCTGGGCTAAACTTGACACAAAATTATTGTTTTCTACTACTTGTCATCCTCAAACGGATGGACAAACTGAAGTTGTCAATAGAACTTTGGGAACACTTTTGCGTGCTATTCTTAAAAAGAACTTGGATTGACATTTCTATGGATTTTATTTTGGGTTTGCCTAGTACTAAGAAGGGGAGGGATTCTATTTTTGTTGTTGTGCATAGATTCTCTAAGATGACACATGTTATAGCTTGTCATAAAACCGATTATGCTTCAAACATTGCGGATTTGTTCTTTAAAAAAGTCGCTAGGTTGCGTGGCATGCCTAGGACTATTTTTTCTGGTTCGATGTTAAATTCTTGAGTTACTTTTGGAAGACTTTATGGGCTAAACTTGGCACAAAATTGTTGTTTTCTACTACTTGTCATCCTCAAACGGATGGACAAACTGAAATTGTCAATAGAACTTTGGGAACACTTTTGCGTGCTATTCTTAAAAAGAACTTGGATTTACATTTCTATGGACTTTATTTTGGGGTTGACTAGGACTAAGAAAGGGAGAGATTCTATTTTTCGTTGTTGTGGATAGATTCTCTAAGATGTCACATTTTATAGCTTGTCATAAAACCGATGATGCTTCAAACATTGCGGATTTGTTCTTTAGAGAAGTGGTTAGGTTGCGTGGCCTGGCTAGGACTATTGCTTTTGATCGCGATGTTAAATTCTTGAGTTACTTTTGGAATACTTTATGGGCTAAACTTGGCACAAAACTGTTGTTTTCTACTACTTGTCATCCTCAAACGGATGGACAAACTGAAGTTGTCAATAGTACTTTGGGAACACTTTTGCGAGCTATTCTTAAAAAGAACTTGGATTGACATTTCTATGGACTTTATTTTGGATTGCCTAGGACTAAAAAAGGGAGGGATTATATTATCGTTGTTGTGGATAGATTCTTTAAGATGGCACATTTTATAGCTTGTCATAAAACCGATGATGCTTCAAACATTGCGGATTTGTTCTTTAGAGAAGTCGTTAGGTTGCATGGCCTGACTAGGACTATTGTTTCTGATCGCGATGTTAAATTCTTGAGTTACTTTTGGAAGACTTTATGTGCTAAACTTTGCACAAAATTGTTGTTTTCTACTACTTGTCATCCTCAAACGGATGGACAAACTGAAGTTGGCAATAGAACTTTAGGAACACTTTTGCGTGCTATTCTTAAAAAGATTTTGGATTGACATTTCTATGGACTTTATTTTGGGTTGCCTAGGACTAAGAAAGGGAGGGATTCTATTATCGTTGTTGTGGATAGATTCTCTAAGATGGCACATTTTATAGCTTGTCATAAAACCGATGATGCTTCAAACATGGCGGATTTGTTCTTTAGAGAAGTCGTTAGGTTGCATGGCATGACTAGGACTATTGTTTCTGGTCGCGATGTTAAATTATTGAGTTACTTTTGGAAGACTTTATGGGCTAAACTTGGCACAAAATTGTTGTTTTCTACTACTTGTCCTCCTCAAACGGATGGACAAACTGAAGTTGTCAATAGAACTTTGGGAACATTTTTGCGTGCTATTATTAAAAAGAACTTGGATTGACATTTCTATGGACTTTATTTTGGGGTTGCCTAGGACTAAGAAAGGGAGGGATTCTATTTTCGTTGTTGTGGATAGATTCTCTAAGATGGCACATTTTATAGCTTGTCATAAAACCGATGATGCTTCAAACATTGCGGATTTGTTCTTTAGAGAAGTCGTTAGGTTGCATGGCATGACTAGGACTATTGCTTCTGATCGCGATGTTAAATTTTTGAGTTACTTTTGGAAGACTTTATGGGCTAAACTTGGCACAAAATTGTTGTTTTCTACTTCTTGTCATCCTCAAACGGATGGACAAACTGAAGTTGTCAATAGAACTTTGGCAACATTTTTGCGTGCTATTATTAAAAAGAACTTGGATTGACATTTCTATGGACTTTATTTTGGGTCGCCTAGGACTAAGAAGGGGAGGGATTCTATTTTTGCTGTTGTGGATAGATTCTGTAAGATGACACATTTTATAGCTTGTCATAAAACCGATGATTCTTCAAACATTGTTCTTTAGAGAAGTCGTTAGGTTGCATGGCATGACTAGGACTATTGCTTCTGACCGCGATGTTAAATTCTTGAGTTACTTTTGGAAGACTTTATGTGCTAAACTTGGCACAAAATTTTTGTTTTCTACTACTTGTCCTCCTCAAACGGATGGACAAAATGAAGTTGTCAATAGAACTTTGGGAACACTTTTGCGTGCTATTCTTAAAAAGAACTTGGATTGACATTCTATGGACTTTATTTTGGGTTGCCTAGGACTAAGAAGGGGAGGGATTCTATTTTTGTTGTTGTGGATAGATTCTCTAAGATGACACATTTTATAGCTTGTCATAAAACCGATGATGCTTCAAACATTGCGGATTGGTTATTTAGAGAAGTCGCTAGGTTGCATGGCATGCCTAGGACTATTGTTTCTGGTCGCGATGTTAAATTCTTGAGTTACTTTTGGAAGACTTTCAAGGCTAAACTTGGCACAAAATTGTTGTTTTCTACTATTTGTCATCTTCAAACGGATGGACAAACTGAAGTTGTCAATAGAACTTTGGGAACACTTTTGCGTGCTATTCTTAAAAAGAACTTGGATTGACATTTCTATGGACTTTATTTTGGGTTGCCTAGGACTAAGAAAGGGAGGGATTCTATTATCGTTGTGGATAGATTCTCTAAGATGGCACATTTTATAGCTTGTCATATAACCGATGATGCTTCAAACATTGCGGATTTGTTCTTTAGAGAAGTCGCTAGGTTGCATGGCATGCCTAGGACTATTGTTTCTGGTCGCGATGTTAAATTATTGAGTTACTTTTGGAAGACTTTATGGGCTAAACTTGATACAAAATTATTGTTTTCTACTACTTGTCATCCTAAAACGGATGGACAAACTGAAGTTGTCAATAGAACTTTGGGAACATTTTTGCGTGCTATTATTAAAAAGAACTTGGATTGACATTTCTATGGACTTTATTTTGGGTTGCCTAGGACTAAGATAGGGAGGGATTCTATTTTTGTTGTTGTGGATAGATTCTCTAAGATGGCACATTTTATAGCTTGTCATAAAACCGATGATGCTTCAAACATTGCGGATTTGTTCTTTAGAGAAGTCGTTAGGTTGCATGGCATGACTAGGACTATTGCTTCTGATCGCGATGTTAAATTTTTGAGTTACTTTTGGAAGACTTTATGTGCTAAACTTGGCACAAAATTGTTGTTTTCTACTACTTGTCATCCTCAAACGGATGGACAAACTGAAGTTGGCAATAGAACTTTGGGAACACTTTTGCGTGCTATTCTTAAAAAGATTTTGGATTGACATTTCTAAGGACTTTATTTTGGGTTGCCTAGGACTAAGAAAGGGAGGGATTCTATTATCGTTGTTGTGGATAAATTCTCTAAGATGGCACATTTTATAGCTTGTCATAAAACCGATGATGCTTCAAACATTGCGGATTTGTTCTTTAGAGAAGTCGCTAGGTTGCATGGCATGCCTAGGACTATTGTTTCTGGTCGCGATGTTAAATTATTGAGTTACTTTTGGAAGACTTTATGGGCTAAACTTGGCATAAAATTGTTGTTTTCTACTACTTGTCCTCCTCAAACGGGACAAACTGAAGTTGTCAATAGAACTTTGGGAACATTTTTGCGTGCTATTATTAAAAAGAACTTGGATTGACATTTCTATGGACTTTATTTTGGGGTTGCCTAGGACTAAGAAAGGGAGGGATTCTATTTTCGTTGTTGTGGATAGATTCTCTAAGATGGCACATTTTATAGCTTATCATAAAACCGATGATGCTTCAAACATTGCGGATTTGTTCTTTAGAGAAGTCGTTAGGTTGCATGGCATGACTAGGACTATTGCTTCTGATCGCGATGTTAAATTCTTGAGTTACTTTTGGAAGACTTTATGTGCTAAACTTGGCACAAAATTTTTGTTTTCTACTAATTGTCCTCCTCAAACGGATGGACAAACTGAAGTTGTCAATAGAACTTTGGGAACACTTTTGCGTGCTATTCTTAAAAAGAACTTGGATTGACATTTCTATGGACTTTATTTTGGGTCGCCTAGGACTAAGAAGGGGAGGGATTCTATTTTTGCTGTTGTGGATAGATTCTCTAAGATGACACATTTTATTGCTTGTCATAAAACCGATGATGCTTCAAACATTGTTCTTTAGAGAAGTCGTTAGGTTGCATGGCATGACTAGGACTATTGCTTCTGATCGCGATGTTAAATTCTTGAGTTACTTTTGGAAGACTTTATGTGCTAAACTTGGCACAAAATTTTTGTTTTCTACTACTTGTCCTCCTCAAACGGATGGACAAACTGAAGTTGTCAATAGAACTTTGGGAACACTTTTGCGTGCTATTCTTAAAAAGAACTTGGATTGACATTTCTATGGACTTTATTTTGGGTTGCCTAGGACTAAGAAAGGGAGAGATTCTATTTTTGTTGTTGTGGATAGATTCTCTAAGATGACACATTTTATAGCTTGTCATAAAACCGATGATGCTTCAAACATTGCGGATTGGTTATTTAGAGAAGTCGCTAGGTTGCATGGCATGCTTAGGACTATTGTTTCTGGTCGCGATGTTAAATTCTTGAGTTACTTTTGGAAGACTTTCTGGGCTAAACTTGGCACAAAATTGTTGTTTTCTACTATTTGTCATCTTCAAACGGATGGACAAACTGAAGTTGTCAATAGAACTTTGGGAACACTTTTGCGTGCTATTCTTAAAAAGAACTTGGATTGACATTTCTATGGACTTTATTTTGGGTTGCCTAGGACTAAGAAAGGGAGGGATTCTATTATCGTTGTGGATAGATTCTCTAAGATGGCACATTTTATAGCTTGTCATAAAACCGATGATGCTTCAAACATTGCGGATTTGTTCTTTAGAGAAGTCGCTAGGTTGCATGGCATGCCTAGGACTATTGTTTCTGGTCGCGATGTTAAATTATTGAGTTACTTTTGGAAGACTTTATGGGCTAAACTTGGCACAAAATTGATGGTTTAGGAGGAAAGCTTTGTTCTTTTTCTTCGAAATTGATTTGCGAGTAAACCGTCTATCCGAATTGAAATCCGACTTCGGTATCGTATTTCTAGCCACGCAGGCTACAACTGGACGTAAGTTTTGTTACGTTTAGACAAGATTTGAATTTATGATATTGTCAGAATTGAATATGATTCAGATATGGTGTTTTTACTACCGTAGATATTGTAGAATCGAAGTCAGATTTAGAAACAGCTTTGGTTATGGAATTGTTATGAATTTTAGAATTGATTTGATTGAGATTGCTATCAGAATTATGCTGTTATTCATGTTGAAGTGTACAGATACTGAAGTTATAGATTGTACTGAGATTTATTAGGAATTCTGGTAGTGTAATTGTGATGTTCAGAACTGACGGGGTTATTCAGGTTGTATTGTTATGCCGTCTAAACATCAGTTGGTACAGATTGATCAGATTCAGTATTGGTTTCTGTTATCTCGTGATATTGTTGATGTGATCAGATAGTATTTTGTTCAGATATTGATCAGATTATGTATTGAATTGGGTATTGTTCAGAACAGATTGTGATTTGAACTACACATTGATACAGTGTATTGGTTATTGTCATTTCAGATCAGATATGGACAAATTCGACTTCGAGACGTCGTCTTCATCAGATCAGGAAGACAAAGGTATAATTCATGTGATATTTGGGAAGAACAACTCAATTGAGATCGCGTTGAGTTGCCCACTAAATCACATACTATACTCTTGTTATGTTTTTATATGATTATGCTATGATTATAGATTGTTATTCATGCATTAAGATAGGACAGTCTGGAGATCAGGCAGACTCTAGACGTTCGGCGATATCTCAGCTCTGGGGAAGATCACCGCCCCTTTGTAGATGCGGATACAGATCAGGCCGAAGTCTAGGAATAAGACGTACAGCACCTCGATTGGTAGGGTAGGTGACAGCCAGTGACGTCTTATTCACCCCGGGATCCCTAGAGTTTCAGATCGAGTCAAGTCTAGACATGATTTATTTAGGACTGCATGCTTATATAGATGTGGCTCCTAGATCATGGGACCCATCGTTATTGCTTCCAGTTGTGCTAGCATCTTTTTATGATTTAGATGGGTTATATGTATGTTTAGCTGATTTGAAGTGAATGCTTGTTGTGATTAGATTTCATAGCTTATGAAATCTAATGTTTTGATTTTAGTCGTGACAGCATGTTTCATGAATTATTTTATGTATATACATGTTTACCATGTTTTATACTGGGATTTATTTCTCACCGGAGTTATCCGGCTGTCGTCTTGTTTTGTATGTGTGCATGACGACAGGTGGGGCAGGATCAGGATCGAGATGACGATGAGAGAAGACGAGTTAGCGTGGTGATTCCGGACTTACAGTAGACTTGGTTTTATTACTTGACGTTAGTAGTGGAACTTTAGATTAGATTATTGTACTTTTAATACTGAAATGTATTTTATACAGATATGTGTAGTATTTAGATTCCATTACCTTCCGCTATTGTATATTAAAAAGAAAAATTTTTAGACCCTGTTTTATCTTAATTGATAATTAAATCTCAACGATGATTAAGAAAATGATTAGCGTCCGGGTCCCCACAACAGGTGGTATCAGAGCCTTAGGTTCTAGAGCTGAAGGTTCCTAGAGCTGATAGTTCCTTTAGCTATAGATTCTTTAGCGATAGATCTTCTAGAGATAGAAAAGATTGAGCGGGGTAGATGAATTTTCTTTCTTTCCTTGCATGTGTGTGCTAGCATGAGATTGATTCTAATGTTGATTGACATTGTGTGCTAGCATGAGACTATGTGTTACTGCTTTAAGATACATGGCTACCTGACTATTTGATTTAAATTGGTATTATGTATTCTTGAGTATGAATCAGATCGGATTCATGATCAGCAGTAAGATGATCATGATCAGAAAGGATTGGCACAGCATTGTATTATTGGGTTACTAATGTTTGTGGTAATCAGATATACCTCCCCGAAGGATGTTGGAAACAGGCAGTACATCGTATGAGCAGCCATATATACCAGAACCGCAGATAGATGTGTCAGCGACTCCGATGGAAACCAAGTTGGCAGAATTTCAGTTATTTCAGCCGCCGATTCTGAGTGGTACCGAGACGCCTGAAACGTGTCAGCACTGGGTTGAGGACATAGAGATATTGTTTGATCTACTGGATTGTACAGATGACCAAAGAGTTAAATTGGTATTTCACCAATTACAAGAGGCTACCAGAAGTTGCTGGATTACAATCAAAAGAGTATTAGCACTACGTGGTACTGTGATCACGTGGGAGGTCTTCAAGACTGAATTCTATCAAAGATTTTTCTCCGCCTCGTACCGAGAAGACAAGAAAGCAGAGTTTGAGAATTTAAGTCAAGGTCAATTGAATATTGATGATTATGCTGCTAAATTTTCTACTCTGTTGCGTTTTGCCCCTCATATGGCTAGGGATGATGAAGCTGTGGTGAATCAATTCATTAGAGGATTGAATTCGGAGATAGTTGCATTCATGAATTTACAGCGACCTTATCACTTTGCTGATGTCTTGAGTAAAGCAAAGAGAGCAGAAGAGAGTTTGATTCGACAATTAACGAGGTTGTGTGTGAAGCAACCCCAGACACCACAATCCCCTTCGAGATTTGAACGTGGCAGCACGAGTGGAAAGCAAGATTTGCTGAAAGCTCGGAAGAAACAGTTCAAGAAGTTAGGCAGTGGTTCTTCCAGTTCCAGTGGTTCCAGTCCGAGTTATACTGGAGTCTATTGCGCTAGGTGTGGAGGGAGACATCCCACCGAACAATGCCAGGGAGTGACTGGTAGATGCAATATCTGCGGACAGCATGGGCATTTTGCTAGAGTGTGTCCTCAGAAGGGTTCCCAAAGATTCTGGGGAGCAGGACCATCGGGTGGCAATGCGTGAAAAACAGACCCAGTAGTTACAACAGGTATCATTTTTTATGATTATATTGCATACGTATTGATGTATACTAATGCATTCGTTATGAGTATCTGTGAATGAGTGGTATGGAGATATGCTGTATCTGTTGGGTCTGTGTATACTGGAGTATTGATTCCTTGGCTGTTGAGGAATATGTTGATATCAGCAATTTCTGTGACATATTATATACTCAGTTAGATGAGGATGGGACTGGATTAGATTATGATGTACTTGTAATTGTCTGATTTGGATTGCATTATTGACATGTATATGCTAAACAAGTACAGAAATATCGTAGAATGTGTTCCAGAAATAGTAAGATTAAGACCAGATCTAAGTGATCAATGAGGATTTTTGATTCAGAAGTCCTTAGAACATTGTAGGGTTTAGGACTCGATTATTACAGAAAGGAACAGATGGCATCCTTATGTATCCAGTAGATCCACTGAAATCGAGTCTAAAATTTGATAGTAAGATAATAGTTAACTGGTGTTTGCTTAGATAAGATGTCAGATGGGTTCTCTATCAGAAAGAATTGAAAGAATTGACAGATTAAGTATGGGCTAAAGAATCCAGTTGATTGTGTATTTCTCTTGAAGACATTTTAGTTCTGTTTCTAGATTGACAGATTATGTGTTCAGGGGTAGTTTGAAGAATTATGCTTGTTATATCTATGATTCCGGGATATATCCACAGTATCTGATTGTGTATATTGAATATTTGAAGATTGGGTTAAATATTCCGAGAACTGTGATTATTGTATACAGCAATGGGTCAGGTATGGATCCGAATGCAGTTATTGATACAGGTTTATATTCAGACTATGCGGTATCAGGAATGTCAGAATTAGCAGAATGTCAGATATGTCAGAATTTTTCTTACCTGATTTGGACAGATTATCTGATTCTGATTATCTTTTTCTTGTGTTGCTTTACATCTGCTGAGTATTGTTATGATTCTAAATCAGTATTTGAGACATCTTATATTGTTTGGGAGTATATTCTATTTGCATATGAGATATAGCAGTGGATCTGGACAGTATGAAGATTGGTCAGCCAGCCCGAAATTATTATGTTATGAGTTTTTTTAAACTCACTAGATCTGTATAGGTTCTTTCTATTCTGACATTGATTTGATATTACTGTTATTGAGAATCAGTGTGATACAGTGTATTGTAAACAGTTGAAATCAGAACAGAGTATCGTTTACAGTAACAGATATGTGATTTTGTGTTTGTATCCGACAGATTGATTCTATTGTGTGATATCAGAAGGTTTCAAAATTGTTTTCAGCTTTTGATATGGATAGTCAGAGCCGAATGCAAGGTAGGTATTTTTCATTATTTTATATTAGTAACTATTTGTTTATACCGGATAGTTCGAATCTGAAGTCTCAAGTAGTGTCAGAAATGCACCATAGGGGATTCAGTTTTCATTCAGATGGTTCAGAATGTATGATATTCGAACAGATAATGTTGGTATAGACAGATGAGATCAGTTGGAACAGCAATTTATGTTGTAAGGTTGGTAGAAATGGTACTGATATGTCTGAATTGCTAACAAACGAAGCCAGAAAGCTAGGAATCAGAAGATGATTACCGACTTAATATACTCCTGAATAGAAATGGGAGTACATTTCTATTACTTTTGTGATAAATTATATCATAAGCCTTTTTCTCTCAGACGTGTTACAGATTGACAGGTAGTCAGCGTGTAGTATTCAGATATTGAAAGATATTGATAGAACTCTAGTGCTGGATGTTAACACTAGTTATCAAGATAGTGCAGAAGAAATAGATGTAGGAACCCAATGTCGGATAATGACGATTGGTATTGGGAGCCGAAGATGGAATAGCAACTACAGGTGGTATTGCTTTGTTATAAATTGCAATTGGCGTATACAGGTGTTGTATAGCCAGTAATATGGGATTGATTCGGCTAGTGAAATGAGTTGGATGTTAAACTCTGTTCTACAGTTCTTCTGATAGATTTGGGTTGATGATTGGTGAGTTCGAGGACGAACTCAGTTCTAAGAGGGGGAGAAATGTAATGCCCGAAAATTTAATTATTGTAATCTGATATGATTTACTGATTATGAATTGATGTAATTATAGCCGGGCCAGTTCGAGATAAGATTTGAGCAAGTATATGAAATTAGACAATTTGGGCGAAAGTGACTCGCCCGGGCGGACGTTTTTGATCGCCCGAGCGAGAGTGCCTAGGAGAAGAGGGCCGAGAATTACTCGCCCGGGCGGATGTTTTTGACCGCCCGAGCGAGGCTGCTGGAATGGGCGAGGCCGAGAATGACTCGCCCGGGCGGCAACTTTTGTCCGCCCGAGCGAGCGACGTGCAACACAAAGGAATGTGCCACGTTTTGTTCATGCATGGAGTATATATATATACATATAACAAGCGTCTCTTATTCAGAATAAGCAAAGGAAATCGATGGTTTAGGAGGAAAGCTTTGTTCTTTTTCTTCGAAATTGATTTGCGAGTAAACCGTCTATCCGAATTGAAATCCGACTTCGGTATCGTATTTCTAGCCACGCAGGCTACAACTGGACGTAAGTTTTGTTACGTTTAGACAAGATTTGAATTTATGATATTGTCAGAATTGAATATGATTCAGATATGGTGTTTTTACTACCGTAGATATTGTAGAATCGAAGTCAGATTTAGAAACAGCTTTGGTTATGGAATTGTTATGAATTTTAGAATTGATTTGATTGAGATTGCTATCAGAATTATGCTGTTATTCATGTTGAAGTGTACAGATACTGAAGTTATAGATTGTACTGAGATTTATTAGGAATTCTGGTAGTGTAATTGTGATGTTCAGAACTGACGGGGTTATTCAGGTTGTATTGTTATGCCGTCTAAACATCAGTTGGTACAGATTGATCAGATTCAGTATTGGTTTCTGTTATCTCGTGATATTGTTGATGTGATCAGATAGTATTTTGTTCAGATATTGATCAGATTATGTATTGAATTGGGTATTGTTCAGAACAGATTGTGATTTGAACTACACATTGATACAGTGTATTGGTTATTGTCATTTCAGATCAGATATGGACAAATTCGACTTCGAGACGTCGTCTTCATCAGATCAGGAAGACAAAGGTATAATTCATGTGATATTTGGGAAGAACAACTCAATTGAGATCGCGTTGAGTTGCCCATTAAATCACATACTATACTCTTGTTATGTTTTTATATGATTATGCTATGATTATAGATTGTTATTCATGCATTAAGATAGGACAGTCTGGAGATCAGGCAGACTCTAGACGTTCGGCGATATCTCAGCTCTGGGGAAGATCACCGCCCCTTTGTAGATGCGGATACAGATCAGGCCGAAGTCTAGGAATAAGACGTACAGCACCTCGATTGGTAGGGTAGGTGACAGCCAGTGACGTCTTATTCACCCCGGGATCCCTAGAGTTTCAGATCGAGTCAAGTCTAGACATGATTTATTTAGGACTGCATGCTTATATAGATGTGGCTCCTAGATCATGGGACCCATCGTTATTGCTTCCAGTTGTGCTAGCATGTTTTTATGATTTAGATGGGTTATATGTATGTTTAGCTGATTTGAAGTGCATGCTTGTTGTGATTAGATTTCATAGCTTATGAAATCTAATGTTTTGATTTTAGTCGTGACAGCATGTTTCATGAATTATTTTATGTATATACATGTTTACCATGTTTTATACTGGGATTTATTTCTCACCGGAGTTATCCGGCTGTCGTCTTGTTTTGTATGTGTGCATGACGACAGGTGGGGCAGGATCAGGGTCGAGATGACGATGAGAGAAGACGAGTTAGCGTGGTGATTCTGGACTTACAGTAGACTTGGTTTTATTACTTGACGTTAGTAGTGGAACTTTAGATTAGATTATTGTACTTTTAATACTGAAATGTATTTTATACAGATATGTGTAGTATTTAGATTCCATTACCTTCCGCTATTGTATATTAAAAAGAAAAATTTTTAGACCCTGTTTTATCTTAATTGATAATTAAATCCCAACGATGATTAAGAAAATGATTAGCGTCCGGGTCCCCACAACTTGTCATCCTAAAACGGATGGACAAACTGAAGTTGTCAATAGAACTTTGGGAACATTTTTGCGTGCTATTATTAAAAAGAACTTGGATTGACATTTCTATGGACTTTATTTTGGGTTGCCTAGGACTAAGATAGGGAGGGATTCTATTTTTGTTGTTGTGGATAGATTCTCTAAGATGGCACATTTTATAGCTTGTCATAAAACCGATGATGCTTCAAACATTGCGGATTTGTTCTTTAGAGAAGTCGTTAGGTTGCATGGCCTGACTAGGACTATTGCTTCTGATCGCGATGTTAAATTCTTGAGTTACTTTTGGAAGACTTTCTGGGCTAAACTTGGCACAAAATTGTTGTTTTCTACTACTTGTCATCCTCAAACGGATGGACAAACTGAAGTTGTCAGTAGAACTTTGGGAACACTTTTGCGTGCTATTCTTAAAAAGATTTTGATTGACATTTCTATGGACTTTATTTTGGGTTGCCTAGGACTAAGAAAGGGAGGGATTCTATTATCGTTGTTGTGGATAGATTCTCGAAGATGGCACATTTTATAGCTTGTCATAAAACCGATGATGCTTCAAACATTGCGGATTTGTTCTTTAGAGAAGTCGCTAGGTTGCATGGCATGCCTAGGACTATTGTTTCTGGTCGCGATGTTAAATTATTGAGTTACTTTTGGAAGACTTTATGGGCTAAACTTGGCATAAAATTGTTGTTTTCTACTACTTGTCCTCCTCAAACGGGACAAACTGAAGTTGTCAATAGAACTTTGGGAACATTTTGCGTGCTATTATTAAAAAGAACTTGGATTGACATTTCTATGGACTTTATTTTGGGGTTGCCTAGGACTAAGAAAGGGAGGGATTATATTTTCGTTGTTGTGGATAGATTTCTCTAAGATGGCACATTTTATAGCTTGTCATAAAACCGATGATGCTTCAAACATTGCGGATTTGTTCTTTAGAGAAGTCGCTAGGTTGCATGGCATGACTAGGACTATTGCTTCTGATCGCGATGTTAAATTCTTGAGTTACTTTTGGAAGACTTTATGTGCTAAACTTGGCACAAAATTTTTGTTTTCTACTACTTGTCCTCCTCAAACGGATGGACAAACTGAAGTTGTCAATAGAACTTTGGGAACACTTTTGCGTGCTATTCTTAAAAAGAACTTGGATTGACATTTCTATGGACTTTATTTTGGGTCGCCTAGGACTAAGAAGGGGAGGGATTCTATTTTTGCTGTTGTGGATAGATTCTCTAAGATGACACATTTTATAGCTTGTCATAAAACCGATGATGCTTCAAACATTGTTCTTTAGAGAAGTCGTTAGGTTGCATGGCATGACTAGGACTATTGCTTCTGATCGCGATGTTAAATTCTTGAGTTACTTTTAGAAGACTTTATGTGCTAAACTTGGCACAAAATTTTTGTTTTCTACTCCTTGTCCTCCTCAAACGGATGGACAAACTGAAGTTGTCAATAGAACTTTGAGAACACTTTTGATATGAATCTTGACACGAATAAATAGCAAACACGATTAAAAATAAATCGCACCCTCTATTCAATTACGATATTAAGATTCGTGTGTTTTTCCCGATCTTTTGAATCAAGTAATATGTGATATTCACCTCTAAACTAGCAAGAGTTTAGCAACAAATAAACACGAGGATAAACAATCGAAAACTATACGAACCTTCGAAGAACTTTGCCTACGACAATCCGCACAAGCAACGATCGACAAACGCCACAAAGTTAAAAACTTTGATAAGTTTGATTTGATTTGACAAAGCTTGGCTTTGAAAAGTTGAGAGAAAATTCTCAAAAGTTTTTGATAAACTCAAAATAATATTTATCTATTGTCCGTAATTTTTCGTCCAACATAGTCAATATATCAAAAGATACCATGCAATCTAGTCTCCCAAAATAATAAAACTCTAGAAAAGGAAACAAATCCGCGCAGGAAAACAGAGGACACGGACCCCGTGCAGACGTCCGTAGACGGGTCCGTGTACATACTGTAAAACTCTTCAATCGGGATCAAGCGACACGGACCCCGTGCTCACCTCCGTGTACGGGTCCGTGTAGGCACTGTATTCGCCAACTTCAAAGGGCACGGACCCCGTGCCTGGGTCCGTCTCCAGGTCCGTGGAGCCACTGTAAAAACCCTCCCCAGCTTGTGAAGGACACGGACCCCGTGTGCAGGTCCGTGTACTGGTCCGTCCAGACTCGGTAAGCAACACCAATGTTTGAACGACTTTCCGTTGGCCTCCAATCGTACTCCCATGCATCGCGACCTCTTCAGGCTTACTCATGACTCCTTGTAGCGCCTCCTTGAATCTCTTTAGTCGACCCCTCGTGATTGGTCCCTCCGGCAACTGCAAAGGATCCCATGCTTTCCTTGGGACGTCCACGTTCGCATCATCCTCCCCTTCTTGAAAAGGATTTGTCCTCAAATCTTGCTCATCACCTACATCAAACAACGACAAATCACTAACATTAAATGTAGAACTTACGTTGTACTCACCTGGCAAGTCGAGTTTGTAGGCGTTGTCATTGATCCTCTCAAGTACTTGAAATGGTCCATCGCCCCTAGGTAATAGCTTTGAGCGTCGCTTCTCCGGAAACCTCTCCTTCCTCAAGTGTAGCCACACCCAATCGCCCTTCTCGAATACCACCTTCTTTTTCCCCTTGTTAGCTTGCTTAGCATATTGCTCATTTCGCTTCTCAATATTGGCTTTTACCTTCTCATGCAAACTCCTAACGAATTCAGCCTTCTTTTTACCGTCTAAGTTTAACCTTTCACTCACAGGTAAAGACATCAAATCCAACGGAGTCAAAGGATTAAAACCGTATACAATTTCAAATGGTGAATAGCTAGTAGTAGAATGCACACAACGATTATAAGCAAATTCAACAAATGGCAAGCAATTTTCCCAATTCTTTAAGTTCTTCTTGAGAATAGCACGTAATAAAGTTCCTAACGTCCTATTAACTACCTCAGTTTGACCATCAGTCTGAGGATGACAGGTCGTAGAAAACAGTAATTTAGTGCCAAGTTTAGCCCACAGTGTTTTCCAGAAATAACTTAGGAATTTAACATCACGGTCCGACACAATGGTCCTAGGCATGCCATGTAGCCTAACAACTTCTCTAAAGAATAGGTCCGCAATATTAGATGCATCATCAGTCTTGTGACAAGCAATGAAGTGTGCCATTTTAGAAAACCTATCCACAACAAATATAGAGTCCCTCCCCTTCTTTGTCCTAGGTAATCCCAAAACAAAGTCCATAGATATATCAACCCAAGGTTCACTAGGGACGGGAAGTGGTGTATATAATCCATGTGGTAGTGTTCTAGACTTAGCTTGTCTACAAGTTACGCACCTCTCACAAATACGCTCAACATCACGTTTCATGTGTGGCCAATAAAAATGTTCATGCAATGCACTTAAAGTTTTAGCCACCCCAAAGTGTCCCATTAGTCCACCCCCATGTGCCTCCCTAACAAGTAATTCACGAATCGATGACTTGGGAATGCACAATCTATCCTCTCTAAACAAGAAACCTTTATGCAAGTAGAATTTATCATGTGGACCATGCATACAAGTTTCAAACACTTCCTTAAAATCATCATCTAGCACATACAACTCTTTAACAAGTTCAAACCCCAATATTTTAGATTCCAAAGTAGAGAAAAGTACATACCTCCGTGATAGTGCGTCGGCCACTACATTTTCCTTACCTTGCTTATACTTGATCATGTAGGGGAATGTCTCTATGAAGGCCACCCACTTAGCATGCCGCTTGTTCAGCTTTTGTTGCCCCTTGAGGTGCTTTAGAGACTCATGATCCGTATGAATCACAAACTCTTTAGGCCTCAAGTAGTGCTGCCACGTCTCAAGAGTCCTCACAAGTGCATAGAACTCCTTGTCATACGTGGGATAGTTCAGCGCTGCCCCATTGAGCTTCTCACTAAAGTACGCCACCGGCCTTCCTCCTTGCATCAACACGCCACCAATACCTACACCTGAAGCATCACATTCAATTTCAAAAGTATTAGCAAAATCAGGTAACACAAGTAAAGGAGCATTAATTAATTTTTGCTTGATAATATTAAAGGACTTCTCTTGCTCCTCGCCCCAATAGAATGGAACGTTCTTCTTGATGACCGCCGTCATCGGTGCCGCCAATGTGCTAAAATCCTTTACAAACCTCCTATAGAAGCTTGCAAGACCATGAAAGCTTCGAACTTGACCAACAGTAGTAGGCGTTGGCCAATCTCGAATGGCACTTACCTTGTCTTCATCAACTTGTATACCTTGTGAACTCACAACGAAACCAAGAAACACAAGTTTGTTTGTACAAAAATCACACTTCTTTAAGTTAGCATACAAATTTTCAGCCCTTAATGTGATTAGTACAAGTTTCAAGTGTTGAACATGCTCTTCAAGATTCTTGCTATACACTAGGATATCATCAAAGTAAACCACAACAAATTTACCTATATGTGCACGCAAGACATGATTCATTAACCTCATAAAGGTGCTAGGTGCATTAGTTAAACCAAAAGGCATAACCATCCACTCATACAACCCATATTTAGTTTTGAAAGCAGTTTTCCACTCATCACCTTCTCTCATCCTAATTTGATGGTAGCCACTCCTCAAATCAATTTTGCTAAAAATGCAAGAACCATGCAATTCATCTAACATATCATCTAGTCTAGGTATGGGATGCCTATACTTAATGGTTATGTTATTGATTGCCCTACAATCTACACACATACGCCATGAGCCATCTTTCTTAGGGACTAGCAAAACAGGCACCGCACAAGGTGACATGGACTCACGCACATAACCTTTATCTAATAACTCACTTACCTGCCTTTGTAGCTCCTTAGTCTCCTCCGGATTGCTCCTATAAGCTGGACGGTTCGGCAAGGCACTCCCGGGCACCAAATCAATTTGGTGCTCAATTCCCCTCAATGGTGGTAAGCCTTGAGGTAGCTCCTCCGGAAATACATCGTCAAATTCCTGCAATAGTGAAACAACAATGCTCGGAAGGGATCCGGCTATATCACTTGTGTTAAGGAGGATCTCCTTGTAAAGAATTAACACAAGTGGCTCATGTGTGTGCAACAAGTGTTTTACCTCACCTTTTTGGGCCATATAAGAATTCTTTTTGGCCTCTTTCCTCTCTTTTTCTTTTCTCTCATTTTCTTTCCTCTCTTTTTTTGTTTTTGTGGCTATCTCACTCTTTTGATCACTCTTTTTTTCAGCCACTTCATTTTTGTTTTCAAAGGCCATCTCACTTTTTAGTTCACTCTTTTTTTCGGCCTCATCTCTCTTTTTCTTTTTCAAGTGGTCCTCCAATACTTGCTTTGGGGACAATGGAAGTAAGACAACTGTTTCTTTTTTCAAGACAAACGAGTACTTATTTTTGAACCCATCGTGAGTCACTCGCCTATCAAATTGCCATGGCCTACCCAACAAGATATGACAAGCATGCATGGGCACCATGTCACACAAAACCTCATCTTTGTACTTCCCAATTGAGAATGACACTAGAACTTGCCTATTAACCCTCACTTCCGCACAATCGTTCAACCATTGAAGCCTATATGGTTGAGGATGTTTTATTGTAGGCAACCCCAATTTTTCAACCATCTCAACACTAGCCACATTGGTGCAACTACCCCCATCGATGATTACATTGCACACCTTACCATTCACAAAACATCTAGTGTGGAACAAGTTCTCTCTTTGGTTAACTTCCTCATCTTTGACTTGGGCACTCATGATTCGCCTAGTCACTAGAGCTTCTCCTACAACCGCCCCATATCCCTCATCGGGATCCTCCAACTCCGGCATATCATCATCACTACCCTCGCCATCCCCCTCACTTTGAGACTCATACTCACCATAATCATTTAAGAACATGACTCTCTTATTAGGACAATCACTAGAAATATGACCCATCCCTTGACACCTAAAACATCTAACATCTCTAGAGCGATTAGAAGGAGTTTCAGATTTACCTTGGACTCCTTGCTTAGGCGCCTCTTGTTTGGTCTCAAATTTGGGCTTGGCCACCACTTTGTTCTCCTCACGCTTCCCCACATTTGATCTCCAAGAAGATGATGCACCTCCGGTTTGATTGGTGCGGCCAACTCCTCGCCTCTTGAGTTGTTGCTCCACCTTTATGGCCATTTGCACCATCTCGTCTAGATCTAAGTAGTGCCGAAGCTCCACTTGATCTTGGATCTCCATGTTCAAACCACAAAGAAAACGAGCCATAGTTGCTTCATTATCCTCCTCAGTATTTGCCCTAATCATGAGTACTTCCATCTCCTTATAGTAGTCCTCAACACTCTTCAACCCTTGCCTCAAAGTTTGTAACCTCTTAAACATCTCCCTATAGTAATGGTTAGGCACAAACCTCTTCCTCATTACACTCTTCATCTCATCCCAAGATTCAATAGGCCTCTCATTATACTTTCTTTTAGTGGTCACTAATTGATCCCACCAAATGAGAGCATAGTCTAAGAATTCAACCACCGCCAACCTCACCTTCTTTTGTTCGGAGTAGTGGTGACATGCAAATACGAACTCTACCCTCTTTTCCCATTCTAGGTACGCCTCCGGGTCAGATTTCCCATGGAATGAAGGGATCTTCATCTTAATGCTACCCATGTGACCATCTTCCCTAGTCTCCTCATATCTACCCCGCATGGCTTCCCTTCTTCCTCTACCAAATCCTCTATCTCTCCCATTCCTACCCCAATTCTCATTTTGACTCTCATCGCCTCCTCCTAGATCATACTCCTCATCATCTCTACCCAAATCTCTAGGCTTAGGTTTACCCCCACTAACACTAACCTCAAGTTTACCCAACCTCTCATGCAACGACTCCATTTGGGTCGCCATCGCTCTACTAAAATCCCCAAACAACGCATCTAGATGAGCTTTGGACACCCCCGAATTCGAACTATCTCCTACCTCCCTCTCCATTTAATTTCAAAGTTGTACCTGCAAGAAAAGGTTAGTAGAAATAAAATAATCCTCTCCCAAATGCTCACGATCACTCCAAAGAAATTCACTCGTCTTTTACCTCTTTATTTGTATGCTCACAACAAATACTCACCGTTCACTCCAAAGAAAAGTCACTCTCACTCAAGTGTATCACTCGAATTTTGAAAGCTCTCTTGGAAGTGCTCAAGCTTTGTATTGTGGGTATATCAAACAATCAAAGTTCAAACTTGTGAACAAATGCGACCGACTCACTTGGACTGTGTAGACAAGAAATTCGAATATAGGAAATTTTTTTTTTTTTTTTGACTGTGTGAGACAATTGAATGTGACTCTATGAAGACAATAGAACAATATATCAAAAAGAAATAATGGTGAATTTTCGGAATTTTTGTACTTTTTTTTTTTTTTTTTTCTCTTTGAATTCCGAAAATTCAAAAAAAAAGGACTCAAAATTTCGTGTATCACAGATTCACGAAAAAAATACGAAGAACGATAGAACAAAACAGATCTGAAAATATTCGAAGAAATAATACAGATCTGCAATTTAAGAACAAGATAATTTACTTGAATTCAATAAACCTGGCGCTCTGATACCAAATGATATGAATCTTGACACGAATAAATAGCAAACACGATTAAAAATAAATCGCACCCTCTATTCAATTACGATATTAAGATTCGTGTGTTTTTCCCGATCTTTTGAATCAAGTAATATGTGATATTCACCTCTAAACTAGCAAGAGTTTAGCAACAAATAAACACAAGGATAAACAATCGAAAACTATACGAACCTTCGAAAAACTTTGCCTACGACAATCCGCACAAGCAACGATCGACAAACGCCACAAAGTTAAAAACTTTGATAAGTTTGATTTGATTTGACAAAGCTTGGCTTTGAAAAGTTGAGAGAAAATTCTCAAAAGTTTTTGATAAACTCAAAATAAAATATCTATTGTCCGTAATTTTTCGTCCAACATAGTCAATATATCAAAAGATACCATGCAATCTAGTCTCCCAAAATAATAAAACTCTAGAAAAGGAAACAAATCCGCGCAGAAAACAGAGGACACGGACCCCGTGCAGACGTCCGTAGACGGGTCCGTGTACATACTGTAAAACTCTTCAATCGGGATCAAGCGACACGGACCCCGTGCTCACCTCCGTGTACGGGTCCGTGTAGGCACTGTATTTGCCAACTTCAAAGGGCACGGACCCCGTGCCTGGGTCCGTCTCCAGGTCCGTGGAGCCACTGTAAAAACCCTCCCCAGCTTGTGAAGGACACGGACCCCGTGTGCAGGTCCGTGTACTGGTCCGTCCAGACTCGGTAAGCAACACCAATGTTTGAACGACTTTCCGTTGGCCTCCAATCGTACTCCCATGCATCGCGACCTCTTCAGGCTTACTCATGACTCCTTGTAGCGCCTCCTTGAATCTCTTTAGTCGACCCCTCGTGATTGGTCCCTCCGGCAACTGCAAAGGATCCCATGTTTTCCTTGGGACGTCCACGTTCGCATCAACTTTTGCGTGCTATTCTTAAAAAGAACTTGGATTGACATTTCTATGGACTTTATTTTGGGTTGCCTAGGACTAAGAAGGGGAGGGATTCTATTTTTGTTGTTGTGGATAGATTCTCTAAGATGACACATTTTATAGCTTGTCATAAAACCGATGATGCTTCAAACATTGCGGATTTGTTCTTTAGAGAAGTCGCTAGGTTGCATGGCATGCCTAGGACTATTGTTTCTGGTCGCGATGTTAAATTATTGAGTTACTTTTGGAAGACTTTCTGGGCTAAACTTGGCACAAAATTGTTGTTTTCTACTACTTGTCATCCTAAAACGGATGGACAAACTAAAGTTGTCAATAGAACTTTGGGAACATTTTTGCGTGCTATTATTAAAAAGAACTTGGATTGACATTTCTATGGACTTTATTTTGGGTTGCCTAGGACTAAGATAGGGAGGGATTCTATTTTTGTTGTTGTGGATAGATTCTCTAAGATGGCACATTTTATAGCTTGTCATAAAACCGAAGACGCTTCAAACATTGCGGATTTGTTATTTAGAGAAGTCGCTAGGTTGCATGGCATTCCTAGGACTATTGTTTCTGGTCACGATGTTAAATTCTTGAGTTACTTTTGGAAGACTTTCTGGGATAAACTTGGCACAAAATTTTTGTTTTCTACTACTTGTCATCCTCAAACGGATGGACAAACTGAAGTTGTCAATAGAACTTGGGGAACACTTTTGCGAGCTATTCTTAAAAATAACTTGGATTGACATTTCTATGGACTTTATTTTTGGTTAACTAGGACTAAGAAGGGGAGGGATTCTATTTTTGTTGTTGTGGATAGATTCTCTAAGATGACACATTTTATTGCTTGTCATAAAACCGATGATGCTTCAAACATTGCGGATTGGTTATTTAGAGAAGTCGCTAAGTTGCATGGCATGCCTAGGACTATTGTTTCTGGTCGCGATGTTAAATTCTTGAGTTACTTTTGGAAGACTTTCTGGGCTAAACTTTGCACAAAATTGTTGTTTTCTACTATTTGTCATCTTCAAACGGATGGACAAACTGAAGTTATCAATAGAACTTTGGGAACACTTTTGCGTGCTATTCTTAAAAAGAACTTGGATTGACATTTCTATGGACTTTATTTTGGGTTGCCTAGGACTAAGAAAGGGAGGGATTCTATTATCGTTGTGGATAGATTCTCTAAGATGACACATTTTATTGCTTGTCATATAACCGATGATGCTTCAAACATTGCGGATTTGTTCTTTAGAGAAGTCGCTAGGTTGCATGGCATGCCTAGGACTATTATTTCTGGTCGCGATGTTAAATTATTGAGTTACTTTTGGAAGACTTTATGGGCTAAACTTGGCACAAAATTGTTGTTTTCTACTACTTGTCATCCTAAAGTGGATGGACAAACTGAAGTTGTCAATAGAACTTTGGGAACATTTTTGCGTGCTATTATTAAAAGAACTTGGATTGACATTTCTATGGACTTTATTTTGGGTTGCCTAGGACTAAGATAGGGAGGGATTCTATTTTTGTTGTTGTGGATAGATTCTCTAAGATGGCACATTTTATAGCTTGTCATAAAATCGATGATGCTTCAAACATTGCGGATTTGTTCTTTAGAGAAGTCGCTAGGTTGCATGGCATGCCTAGGACTATTGTTTCTGGTCGCGATGTTAAATTATTGAGTTACTTTTGGAAGACTTTCGGGGCTAAACTTTGCACTAAATTTTTGTTTTCTACTACTTTTCATGATGTGAATCTTGATACGAATAAATAGCAAACACGATTGTAATAAATCGCACCCTCTATTCAATTACAGTATTAAAACCCGTGTTGTTTTCCCGATCTTTGAGACAAGTAATTGTGTAATATTCACCTCTAAATCACGAACGATTTAGCAACAAATATTAACGGTAGGAACAATCGCGCTCAAGAGAACCTCCAAAGAACCTGCCCTTGGCAACCCTCGTGAAGATCGATCGACAAACGCCACAAAAGATAAATCTTTTGATAAGTTTGATTTGATACAATGCAAAAGTTATAACGAAACTTAAGCTTGTGTTTGAGATAATTCTCAAAGAAGTTTTTTTATAAAAACTCAATCAATGAACAAAAATTAAATTGTTTGAATGGTATTCTAGCCTATATATAGGCAACAAACCCTAAATATCAAAGATATCAAATCTAGTTACCAACATAATAAAAACTCTAAATTAAGTAAGAAATCTGCGCCAATACGTATGGGACACGGACCCCGTGTATTCCTCCGGGTGAAGGTCCGTGTACACTCGGCAAAATTACTCTCCGGGAAACAAAGGACACGGACCCCGTGTAGAGGTCCGGAGTAGGGTCCGTGTAGACTCGGGAATTCGCCTTCTCGACTGTACTGGGCACGGACCCCGTGTGCAGGTCCGTTGTCGGGTCCGTGCAGCCTCGGTGCTTTTGAACAATGCTTGAATAATGTTCCTTTGGCTTTTCCCATGCACTCCCATGCATCACGAGACCTACTTCCTTGCTCATCAATCCTTGTAGGGACTCTTTGAACTTCCTTAGCCGTCCTTTGAACGCCATGCCCGGCCACGTTCACATCATACTCCCCTTCTTCAAAAAGATTTGTCCTCAAATCTTGCCCCACTGCACAAAAACGAAGCAAGTTAGTAATAAAATTAATCAAATTATCAACATGCTTACCTTTCAATTTAAGTTCGTAGGCGCTATGGTTAGCTCGCTCCATTAACACTGGAAACTCCAACATCAGCGTTGTCTTTCCTATAAACTCGTCAGCTTTACCAAACATTAAATAACAAATGACACCAAATAACATCAACAAGATATTATTAAGTATCACAAAAATCAAGTTCCTCCCCTTCTTAGACCTAGTTAACACAAGAATGAAATCCATACACGTGTACGACCATAGTTCACTAGGAATAAGACATAGTTCATGCACAATATAAGAATCTAAACAAAGTGTCACTCTCTTATATGCAATGCATGTTTCACAATCCCACTCAACATACCTCTTCATATGCAACCAACACATATAATCATGCATTTTATCAAAGATAAAAACACAACTACATGCATCACTATCACATAACTCATGCAACGAATATAGAATGAAGAATTTATTCTCCTTAAAATTGTATTCATTGTGTACATAAAAATTCTTATATTCATTCATGCTATTTCCAAAGCCATCATCAAACAAATATGAATCGTGCAAATAGAACATGCTAGATGTATTACCCATGTGAACATTTAACACATCACAGAGATTTGAACATAATGCATATAATTCATTTTCATAACAAAAACTCATCATTTTGACAACTCTTGAAAAATCACAATCACTAACATTTAAATTTGATGTATTCAATATGCCAACATTCTCAAATCCATGACTTCTATGCACAAAGGTGAATGCACCGTTAGGCCATTTAGACATCACACGTTCAACACTCACTCCAAATTCTTGAGCACAACACAACAATGAACTAAGATAAGGATTAGAATCATACCTCATGCTTGTTGCGTTGGCAACTATGCTTACCTCACGGTGTTTGCTCTCAACACTAAATGGATCATCCCACGGCTTTCCAAAATCACCAACACTTGCTCTTCTCCTCATCATGAGGGCGCCAAAGTCCTGCAAAGAAGAATTAATACTGCTCGGGATTGAACCGGCTATATCATCACTAGATATGTAAATCTCATCTTTGTACATAGGTACTTGGAGAGATTTATACAAAATTAAATCACTCTCATACTCACTCTTTTGGGCCTTAAATTCATTTTTCTTTTCTTTTTTATTGGCCTCTTTTGCATTTTCTTTTTCTTTTCTTTCTATGGTCATCTCACTCTTTTGATCACTCATTCTTTCGGCCATTTTAAATTCTTTTTCACTCTCACAATTAAATTGCAGTTGATCATCAGTAATTACAATTGAAATAGATGGATCAATAAAGGTACATGATGAATCATAACATGCATGCAACAAATTATTACTACCTTCTTCGTTCTCCCCCATAGCACACACATTAGAAGCAAATTCACCATCTAAGGACTCACTTTCCACAACACAACATTCTATGCTCGAGTCAGAAATCAGTGGCATACCAACCTCCTCAATTCTCTCAACCTCCACTTTAGGTTCAACATCAATACTCACTTCAACTCCACACTCGACTGCAACCTCATCCTCCACTTGAGACTCAACCGCAATATCAACCTCCATTTGAGATTTAAGCTCAACTGATGATTTTACTACAGTCATCTCCTCCTTTGGACATTGGGTGATATAATGCCCAAACTTTAAACACCAACAACATATAATATCACAAGTACTAGAATTTGAATTTTTAAATGTACCTTGATATTCATATTTGCTAGCTTCACGTCTTGACTCCTTCTTTGGCCTACCGCAGTGGTTCTCTTCCAAACTCGCCCTCCAAGTGGATGCCCATGAATCATCATACAAGCCATGCTCATCTCTCCTACCACCTCTCCTATTATTGTGATTTGGAACAAATTGTTTCCTCATCACCCTTTTCATCTCATCCCACGTAACTATAGGGTCATCCCCACATCGTCTCCTACGTGTTACTAACTTATCCCACCAAGTACTAGCATAGTCGGTAAACTCACTGCAAGCTCGTCTTACCTTCATTGCTTCGGTATAATCCTTCCGTCTCTCAAATACACACTCCATTCTCTCTTCCCACTCAAGGTACACCTTTGGATCGGCTTCCCCACTGAAAAATGGAATTGTCATCTTCGTACCACTCAGTCTATACCCTTCCCGGCTTCTATACCCCTTATCCTCATCAAATCTCCTATAACGATCCATGTTCAACAACGTATCTCCTCCAACTCTACTACCTCGCCTATTCTCATCAATATGCACATCATACATCTCCTCTTCTTCACACCTCCGATATTTTTTTCGTTGAGGCTTAAACTCCTTCTCCCACCTTCTATCCAATCCTCCTAACATCGTTTTAAATTGACGTCTGTCAATCATTATACCTGCAAGAAAAAGGTTAGTATAAAACAATAAAGAATAAAGTTTCCTCACCACAAATTCTCACTAGTCACTCCAATGAAAATTCACTCGCACTCGTCTTTTTCCCTCACCACAAAACCTCACAAATCACTCCAATGAAAATTCACTCCACTCAAATATTTTCACTCAAGTGAGAATTCTCAAGGGGCGCTTAAGTCTTGTGGCTTCCACGTATCAAACTTATGAGATCAATCCTGTGACGTCTGAAATTCGACTCACTTAGATCACACAAGGATAAGCAACTTCGAAAACTGACTAGAATGCGACTAAATGACAAGGACAAACTTAACGCTGAAATATAAGCGCTAAAATCCCAACAAACACCCGATTCCAAAATTAATATTTTTTTTTTCTCTCTCTTTTTTTTTTTTATTTTTTTTTTTGGTTGAACAGTACCGTGAACAGTAATTCCGGTATGAATAGTGAATCCGGCGTGAATAGTAACTCCGGTAATGAATAGTACCCTGTCGGATGAATAGTTCCGTCGATGAACAGTGAAAACGGCAGATGAACAGTGCCCGATCGTGAACAGTAAATTCCTCCGTCAACAGTACTTCCGGCAATGAATAGTAACTTTCGGATGAATAGTGTCGGCGATGAATAGTGTCGACGATGAACAGTATTTTCCGGCGATAAACAGTAAATCGCGATTTTTTTTTTTTTTTTTGAGATTCAACAACAACGTAGAAATCGCTACACGACAATCGATATTGAAATCCTACGAAGAATTGAATGGATACGCTTACTTGAATCAACAACCTTGAGCTCTGATACCATATGATATGAATCCACCTAACTCCACCTCAAAAGCTAGCTCAAGAGGGGAGGATTGTGAATTCATATATATTTTGCCCAAGACAACTCTTGCTAACCGATGTGGGACACATCATTCCCGACCCCTTTAGACTGCACGTCCTCGTGCCAACTCGTTCGTTAACCCGCACTCCAGGGCACTTCCAGGCATTCCGACCCCTTTAGACTGTATGTCCTCGTGCCAACTCGTTCGTTAACCCGCACTCCAGGGCACTTCCAGGCATACCCGACCCCTTTAGACTGTACGTCCTCGTGCCAACTCCATCGTTAACCCGCACTCCAGGGCACTTCCAGGAACATGCACCCACACGACCAGTCAAGAGTATGGCTCTGATACCATATGATATGAATCTTGATACGAATAAATAGCAAACACGATTGTAATAAATCGCACCCTCTATTCAATTACAGTATTAAGACCCGTGTTGTTTTCCCGATCTTTGAGACAAGTAATTGTGTAATATTCACCTCTAAATCACGAACGATTTAGCAACAAATATTAACGATAGGAACAATCGCGCTCAAGAGAACCTCCAAAGAACCTGCCCTTGGCAACCCTCGTGAAGATCGATCGACAAACGCCACAAAAGATAAATCTTTTGATAAGTTTGATTTGATACAATGCAAAAGTTATAACGAAACTTAAGCTTGTGTTTGAGAGAATTCTCAAAGAAGTTTTTTTATAAAAACTCAATCAATGAACAAAAAATTAAATTGTTTGAATGGTATTCTAGCCTATATATAGGCAACAAACCCTAAATATCAAAGATATCAAATCTAGTTACCAACATAATAAAAACTCTAAATTAAGTAAGAAATCTGCGCCAATACGTATGGGACACGGACCCCGTGTATTCCTCCGGGTGAAGGTCCGTGTACACTCGGCAAAATTACTCTCCGGGAAACAAAGGACACGGACCCCGTGTAGAGGTCCGGAGTAGGGTCCGTGTAGACTCGGGAATTCGCCTTCTCGACTGTACTGGGCACGGACCCCGTGTGCAGGTCCGTTGTCGGGTCCGTGCAGCCTCGGTGCTTTTGAACAATGCTTGAATAATGTTCCTTTGGCTTTTCCCATGCACTCCCATGCATCACGAGACCTACTTCCTTGCTCATCAATCCTTGTAGGGACTCTTTGAACTTCCTTAGCCGTCCTTTGAACGCCATGCCCGGCCACGTTCACATCATTTCATCCTCAAACGGATGGACAAACTGAAGTTGTCAATAGAACTTTGGGAACATTTTTGCGTGCTATTATTAAAAAGAACTTGGATTGACATTTCTACGGACTTTATTTTGGGTTGCCTAGGACTAAGAAAGGGAGGGATTCTATTTTCGTTGTTGTGGATAGATTCTCTAAGATGGCCCATTTTATAACTTGTCATATCAAACATTGCGGATTTGTTCTTTAGAGAAGTCGTTAGGTTGCATGGCCTGACTAGGACTATTGCTTCTGATCGCGATGTTAAATTCTTGAGTTCTTTTTGGAAGACTTTCTGGGCTAAACTTGGCACAAAATTGTTTTTTTCAACTACTTGTCATCCTCAAACGGATGGACAAACTGAAGTTGTCAATAGAACTTTGGGAACACTTTTGCGTGCTATTCTTAAAAAGAACTTGGATTGACATTTCTATGGATTTTATTTTGGGTTTGCCTAGTACTAAGAAGGGGAGGGATTCTATTTTTGTTGTTGTGGATAGATTCTCTAAGATGGCACATTTTATAGCTTGTCATAAAACCGATGATGCTTCAAACATTGCGGATTTGTTCTTTAAAGAAGTCGCTAGGTTGCGTGGCATGCCTAGGACTATTTTTTCTGGTTCGATGTTAAATTCTTGAGTTACTTTTGGAAGACTTTATGGGCTAAACTTGGCACAAAATTGTTTTTTTCTACTAATTGTCATCCTCAAACGGATGGACAAACTGAAGTTGGCAATAGAACTTTGGGAACACTTTTGCGTGCTATTCTTAAAAAGATTTTGGATTGACATTTCTATGGACTTTATTTTGGGTTGCCTAGGACTAAGAAGGGTAGGGATTCTATTTTTGTTGTTGTGGATAGATTCTTTAAGATGACACTTTTTATAGCTTGTCATAAAACCGATGATGCTTCAAACATTGCGAATTTGTTATTTAGAGAAGTCGCTAGGTTGCATTGCATGCCTAGGACTATTGTTTCTGGTCGCGATGTTAAATTATTGAGTTACTTTTGAAAGACTTTCTGGGCTAAACTTGGCACAAAATTATTGTTTTCTACTACTTGTCATCCTCAAACGGATGGACAAACTGAAGTTGTCAATAGAACTTTGGGAACACTTTTGCGTGCTACTCTTAAAAAGAACTTGGATTGACATTTCTATGGATTTTATTTTGGGTTTGCCTAGTACTAAGAAGGGGAGGGATTCTATTTTTGTTGTTGTGCATAGATTCTCTAAGATGACACATGTTATAGCTTGTCATAAAACCGATTATGCTTCAAACATGGCGGATTTGTTCTTTAAAGAAGTCGCTAGGTTGCGTGGCATGCCTAGGACTAATTTTTCTGGTTTGATGTTAAATTCTTGAGTTACTTTTGGAAGACTTTATGGGCTAAACTTGGCACAAAATTGTTGTTTTCTACTACTTGTCATCCTCAAACGGATGGACAAACTGAAATTGTCAATAGAACTTTGGGAACACTTTTGCGTGCTATTCTTAAAAAGAACTTGGATTTACATTTCTATGGACTTTATTTTGCGGTTGACTAGGACTAAGAAAGGGAGAGATTCTATTTTTCGTTGTTGTGGATAGATTCTCTAAGATGTCACATTTTATAGCTTGTCATAAAACCGATGATGCTTCAAACATTGCGGATTTGTTCTTTAGAGAAGTCGTTGGGTTGCGTGGCCTGGCTAGGACTATTGCTTTTGATCGCGATGTTAAATTCTTGAGTTACTTTTGGAATACTTTATGGGCTAAACTTGGCACAAAACTGTTGTTTTCTACTACTTGTCATCCTCAAACGGATGGACAAACTGAAGTTGTCAATAGTACTTTGGGAACACTTTTGCGAGCTATTCTTAAAAAGAACTTGGATTGACATTTTTATGGACTTTATTTTGGATTGCCTAGGACTAAAAAAGAGAGGGATTATATTATCGTTGTTGTGGATAGATTCTCTAAGATGGCACATTTTATAGCTTGTCATAAAACCGATGATGCTTCAAACATTGCGGATTTGTTCTTTAGAGAAGTCGTTAGGTTGCATGGCCTGACTAGGACTATTGCTTCTGATCGCGATGTTAAATTCTTGAGTTACTTTTGGAAGACTTTATGTGCTAAACTTGGCACAAAATTGTTGTTTTCCACTACTTGTCATCCTCAAACGGATGGACAAACTGAAGTTGGCAATAGAACTTTGGGAACACTTTTGCGTGCTATTCTTAAAAAGATTTTGGATTGACATTTCTATGGACTTTATTTTGGGTTGCCTAGGACTAAGAAAGGGAGGGATTCTATTATCGTTGTTGTGGATAGATTCTCTAAGATGGCTGTGGGGACCCGGGTTCTAACTTTTTCTTTGGGATAAAATGGATCGTTAATATAAAAGTGGGTCAAATTTTTCGCTTTTTATTATTAAATCTAAGGTATATAAACAACATACATGCCTTATTTAAAATACAAACAGAAGGTACAATATGTCTTGTTCCAACTACTCTGAACAACTAGAAATAAAATACAGTACATGTCAAAGTACAACTACTAGTTTTTCTGCTAAACCCGAGATCACCACGCTATGTCCATCTCTCATCCTCTGCGTGACCCAGATCCTGCCCCACCTGTTGTTATGCACACATACAGACATAACAACAGCCGGAAAACCGGTGAGAACAATTCCCAGTATAAACATGTATACATGCATATAATCAATTAAACATGAAACATGTTATCATGAATGAAATCATATGCACATGCAATGCAATGCGAATCAAACCATGTCTGGACTCGACTCGACTAGAACTCTAGGGATCCCGGGGTGAATAAGACGTCACTACCTACCCTCCAATCGGGTAATGTACGTCTCATTCCTAGACTTCGGTCTGAGCTGTATCAACGGCGGCAATAAGAGTAATGCCTACTCCTATGCTGAGATACACCGAAACGTCTATGTAATAGCCGAGCCCGGTGTACGGTACGATTTAAGTTTCGTTTGTTATTTGGGATATTTGATTAGATGATTATAGTTGTGTTTTGGGCTTTAGTATTATTGGTTATTATTTATTTGAGGTATTAGTTGTTGTTGGTTGTTCGTTTCAGCGTTTCGGTTCGATTTTAGTTGCTTTGGAATAGTGTTTTGCCGTGAGTAGAGTGCACCCGCGCTCTTAGAGGAGTGCCCCCGCGGTGCACTGTGCTATTTTTGGAGTTTGAGTGCCGTGAGCACACCGCACCCGCGGCGTTGTAGAGACCGCCCCTGCGGTAGAGACCGCACCCGCGCTGCTTGCGTCGCCGCACCCGCGCTGTTCGTGTTCCAGAATTTTTGAGAATGCCGTAGCCATTGCGCACCCGCGGTCCTTGTGTTGGCGCACCCGCGGTGAAGGTATGGGCGAGTTTTTAAGCTACTTTTTGGAGTGGTTGGCCATACTTTCCCTTTCTTTTCTCCTTCATTCTCGACATTTCTCTCCATTTTTAGGGTTTTTGGTCATTTCTTTCACTTCCTATCTTCGATTCAAGCGTTTGTTTGGAATTTCGACTTGAGTTCGACGTTCTCCTTGGTGCTAGGAAGCTTGGGTAAGTTTTTGGTGCGATTCTGTTAAGGTTGTAAATTAAGAGTTGTTTAGATTGGTTGTTTAAGTGGATTTATGGATTATTTAGCTTGTAATCTTGGATATTTAGTTGATATTGGTGTTATTTGTGGATTATTTGTTGTAGGTGGTGATCAAGAGCTAAGTTGAGGTGTTTGTTGTGGTTTGTAAGTGGAAATTCATTCCTTTTGCTCACATGATTTTATATGTATGTGTTTCAAAGAGTTTATTGTGTTATTCCCTTTCATTTGATCCATAGTATGTATTGTTATATGTATTGGAGGCATTGATGTCTCATTATTGATTAAAGGGAATACAAAGAGATATATAGAGTTCAAAGTGATTGTTAAAACCAGAGAAGAGTTTAAATGTTTTCGGATTGATAAATACATAGTCAGAGATTGCATGCAATATTAGATGATCATCGCCCAGAGGCTTATATCCCTCAGAGTTATCGGTATTTATATCGATTTGGGATACGAGCAACCCCAGAGCAGAGATACTATTGATATCAATCCCCAGAGCAAAAGAGAAATACCATCATATTTTATGCTATTGCTATGTTATTGATATTCAGAGTTTACAGTTCAGAGTTGATGGTATTTATGATTTCAAAGAGATGTTTTACAGAGATTATTGTTTATTGTTATATAAGAGTTCCACTTGCTGAGATTTATTCTCATTTCAGTTATTTTCATGTGATGCAGATCAGAGTGGTGCCTCGGGACGTTGACTGTAGATCGGGGGTCATATGCATACACCGTTGGAAGGAGGATTTTGGCATGATCATAGGAATGATATTTTGGTTTTTGTTATGTCATTTAAATGATCATGTATTTATTTTGTAAAGATATTTGATGAAATGTATTTTGAAACTCCTTCCGTATATTTTGAAAAGAAAAATTTTATTTCTGCTGCGTATTTATTTTAAAAGAGGTCAGGGTGTCACATTTTAGTGGTATCAGAGCGGTGTTCTTCGGACCAATGCATATGACTTCGTCTACTTTCAACTGTCCGGGTATGTTTTCTTTGCATCTATCTATTGTTATGTATTGATTGGTGTCTTGTGAGCATTGTAGAGTAGAGGATGCCTCCTAAGCGTAAGGCGTCAGAGGGGGAGGATAGTTCGTCCTCGAGAGTTGTCGACGAGTTCGGCAAGTTACTGAAGGAGCAGGCTAAGGTTCACAGTGAGCAGATCCAGCAGTTGCTTAGACTGCAAGGAGCAGGCCAGGGCAGAGGCCAAGGTAGAGGGCAGGTTGCTCCAGTAGCAGTTGGTTCTGATGCTATCTTTTCTGCGTTTAAGAGGATGGATCCACCCGAGTTTCCAGGCAGCTCCGATCCTTTAGCTGCAGTAGAGTGGGTCAAGGCTTTGGAGGCGATTTTTGATCATCTCCACTATGAGGACAGAGATCGTATCAGTTGTGCTGTTTTTATGCTGGTTAAAGCTGCACGTTTGTGGTGGAATGCGACCAAGGTTGGCATTGATGTTTCTACTTTGAAGTGGTCTGAGTTTACTGAGCTTTTCTACGACAAGTACTTTCCTGATGCACTGCGAGCGAGGAAGGTCACAGAGTTCTTGGAGCTTCGTCAGGGGAGCTTGAATGTAGATGAGTATATTCTCAGGTTCGAGGAGGGTTGCCTATTTGCTCCGTACATTGCTACCAGTGATAAAGATAAAGGCGCTCACTTCATTCGAGGCCTTAGAGCGGAGATCAGGCGTGACATCAATATGTCCAAGGCTGTTACTTTCAAGGAGATTGTGTCCAAGGCGTTGCTAGCAGAGCAGGACGAGAAGGATATCGCCAGGGAGAGGCAGGCGAGGCACCAGGCTAGTATGCAGAGAGGCCAGAGTTCAGGTCAGCGTGGCAGAGATCGATTCAAGGGGAAGGGCAAGGTGGATCAGAGTCCTAGGCCACCGTCAGTGCCAGTTGCTCCGTCTGATTCTGAGAGATCTTTGTGTCCCAAGTGTAGCAGACCCCATCGTGGAGAGTGTAGATTTGGCTCTCGTTCTTGCTATCGTTGTGGCATGCCAGGCCATATTTCCAGAGATTGTCCTAGGGGAGCTAGCCAGGAGAAGGTGCAGGGTCGTATCTTTTCGATGACTAAGGAAGGTATTAATCGTAATTCTTCTGTAATCTCTAGTTCCATTTTAATTTCAGGCAGAGTAGCTACTACTTTGATTGATACTGGTGCTACTCATTCTTTTATGTCTGAATTGTTTTTGAGATCTTTGGGTATAGTTCCTTCTGTTATTCCCCTTCAGCTTAGTGTTGTTTTGCCTTCGGGAGATGTTTTGTGCCCGACTTCCATAGTGTATGCGTGCCCCGTTCGTTTTGTTGATCGAGAGGTCTTTGCTGATTTGATTGTGATCCCGATGGTTGCCTTTGATGTTATTCTTGGCATGGATTGGCTGTCGACCTATCGTGCTGTTATTGATTGCGTTGCTAAGACGGTGACTTTTGCAGATGATGACCAGGGAGGAGTTCTCGCCAGCTCAGGTACTTCGCTGGTCCTTCCTTTTATTTCGTGTCTTGATGCTGAGAGGCTTTTGTGTAGAGGTTGTGATGTTTTTCTAGCATCTGTTGTGGATATGGATAGACTGATTAAGTTGAATATTGATGATATTGATGTGGTGAGGGAGTTTGCGGATGTGTTTGAGGATGATGTTCCGGGTTTGCCGCCGGATAGAGATGTAGAGTTTGTCATTGATCTTGCTCCAGGTACGGTTCCTATTTCTAAGGCTCCGTATAGGATGGCTCCTACCGAGATGAAAGAGTTGAAGACGCAGTTGCAGGATCTTCTAGATAAGGGTTTCATTCGTCCGAGTTCTTCGCCTTGGGGAGCTCCGGTTCTATTTGTTAAGAAGAAGGATGGTTCTTTGCGTCTGTGTATCGACTACAGGGAGCTTAACAAAGTGACGATCAAGAACAAGTATCCGTTGCCTCGGATAGATGATTTGTTTGACCAACTTCAGGGTGCCACTGTTTTCTCGAAGATTGATCTTCGGTCTGGCTACTATCAATTGAAGGTTAGGGAGTCCGATATCCCTAAGACGGCTTTCAGGACCAGGTATGGTCACTTTGAGTTTCTCGTGATGTCTTTTGGTTTGACCAATGCCCCTTCTGTTTTCATGGACCTGATGAACCGTGTGTTCAAGCCGTATTTGGATAGCTTCGTCATTGTCTTTATCGACGATATCTTGATCTATTCCAAGACCAGAGAGCTTCATTCAGAGCATCTCAGAGTTGTGCTCCAGTTGCTGAGAGAGCGGAGGTTGTTTGCCAAGTTGAAGAAGTGTGAGTTTTGGCTGGATCAGATTTCTTTTCTAGGCCATGTCGTTTCGAGGGATGGCATTGCTGTTGATCCGATGAAGATAGAGGCGATTCAGAAGTGGCCTATTCCTACGACTGTTTCAGAGGTGCGCAGTTTCCTTGGTTTGGCGGGTTTTTATCGTCGTTTCATTTTGGATTTTTCCAAGATTGCCCTGCCATTGTCCAATCTGACGAGGAAGACTGTGAAGTTCGAGTGGTCTTTAGATTGCCAGAGTGCATTTCAGGAGTTGAAGGATAGATTGACGACGGCTCCTGTTCTTTCTTTGCCTTGTGGTTCAGAGGACTTTGTTGTCTATACTGATGCGTCGAAGAAGGGTCTCGGTGCAGTGTTGATGCAGAGAGGTAAGGTCATTGCCTATGCTTCTCGCCAGTTGAAGGATTATGAGAAGAATTATCCGACGCATGATTTAGAGTTGGCAGCTGTGGTTTTCGCCCTGAAGATTTGGAGACACTACTTGTATGGCGAAAAGTGTGAGATTTTCACAGACCACAAGAGTTTGAAGTATCTGTTTTCGCAGAAAGAGCTCAATATGCGGCAGAGGAGGTGGTTAGAGCTTGTCAAGGATTACGATGTAACTATCAGTTATCACCCAGGGAAGGCGAATGTTGTGGCTGATGCTTTGAGTCGTAAGTCGAGTGCTTCATTGAGTTCTTTGGTTCAGAGACCGTTGCTGATGGATTTGCAGAGAGAGGAGATTGATCTGGTGATTCCAGGCACCATTGCTCGTCTTTCAGCGTTGGTTCTTCGATCTTCTTTGACGGACAGGATTCGTAGAGAGCAGTCGACTGATGTTCAGTTGACAGAGTTGAGAGATAGAGCAGAGATTAGAGGTAATTCAGAGTTCGCCTTGAATGGTGATGGTTTGGTGACTTTCAGAGGTCGTATTTGTGTTCCTTCTGGTGACGATATTCGTAGAGATATTCTGACAGAGGCTCATACCGCACCTTATTCGATTCATCCAGGCAGTACGAAGATGTATCAGGATCTTCGTCGACTCTACTGGTGGCCAGGTATGAAGAAGGATGTTGCCGTGTTCATTTCTCAGTGTCTTACTTGTCAGCAGGTGAAGATTGAGCACCAGAGACCTGCTGGGACATTGTTGTCGTTGCCGATCCCTCAGTGGAAGTGGGAGCATATTACGATGGATTTCGTGACTGGTCTTCCCAGAGTGCGGAGAGGTTTCAATTCTATTTGGGTTATCGTTGATAGATTGACTAAGTCAGCGCACTTTCTTCCAGTCAAGACGACGTATTCGATGAACCAGTATGCCGAGGACTACATAGCAGAGATTGTCAGACTTCATGGTGTTCCTGTGTCGATCGTGTCTGATCGTGACCCCAGATTTACTTCAGAGTTTTGGAAGAGTTTGCACAGAGCTATGGGTTCGCGATTAGCATTCAGTACAGCCTATCATCCTCAGAGTGATGGTCAGTCAGAGAGAGTCATTCAGATTCTTGAGGATATGCTCAGAGCGTGTACTATAGACTTTCCAGGTAGCTGGGATTCTTTGTTGCCTTTGGTTGAGTTCACTTATAATAATAGCTACCAGGCGACGATTGGCATGGCACCGTATGAGGCACTTTATGGCAGGAAGTGCAGATCTCCCTTGTATTGGGACGAGGTTGGTGAGAGGAAGATGTTGGGACCAGAGTTGGTCCAGCAGACTGCTGATGTTGTTGCTGTTATCAGAGAAAGGATGAAGACTGCCCAGTCCAGACAGAAGAGCTATGCAGATGTTCGTCGTAGACCTTTGCAGTTCGAGGTTGGCGACCATGTATTTCTGAAGATAGCACCTCTCAAGGGTGTGATGAGATTTGGTAAGAAGGGCAAGTTGAGTCCTAGATTTATTGGTCCATTCGAGATATTGGACAGAGTTGGCGATCGAGCCTACAGATTAGCCCTACCTCCAGATCTTGACAGAGTTCATAATGTGTTTCACGTATCGATGCTCAGGAAGTATGTTGCAAATCCTTCCCATGTTCTTCGCCACGAGCCATTGGACTTGACGCCGAATTTGACGTATCAAGAGATTCCGATTCAGATTTTGGATCGCACAGTTAGAGTTCTGAGGAACAAAGAGATCGGCATTGTCAAAGTTCTTTGGAGGAACCATTTGATAGAGGAGGCTACGTGGGAACCAGAGGATGAGATGAGAGAGAAGTATCCTGAGTTGTTCGTGCCGTGACGTCAATTTCGCGGACGAAATTCCCTTAAGGGGGGGAGATTGTAATAGCCGAGCCCGGTGTACGGTACGATTTAAGTTTCGTTTGTTATTTGGGATATTTGATTAGATGATTATAGTTGTGTTTTGGGCTTTAGTATTATTGGTTATTATTTATTTGAGGTATTAGTTGTTGTTGGTTGTTCGTTTCAGCGTTTCGGTTCGATTTTAGTTGCTTTGGAATAGTGTTTTGCCGTGAGTAGAGTGCACCCGCGCTCTTAGAGGAGTGCCCCCGCGGTGCACTGTGCTATTTTTGGAGTTTGAGTGCCGTGAGCACACCGCACCCGCGGCGTTGTAGAGACCGCCCCTGCGGTAGAGACCGCACCCGCGCTGCTTGCGTCGCCGCACCCGCGCTGTTCGTGTTCCAGAATTTTTGAGAATGCCGTAGCCATTGCGCACCCGCGGTCCTTGTGTTGGCGCACCCGCGGTGAAGGTATGGGCGAGTTTTTAAGCTACTTTTTGGAGTGGTTGGCCATACTTTCCCTTTCTTTTCTCCTTCATTCTCGACATTTCTCTCCATTTTTAGGGTTTTTGGTCATTTCTTTCACTTCCTATCTTCGATTCAAGCGTTTGTTTGGAATTTCGACTTGAGTTCGACGTTCTCCTTGGTGCTAGGAAGCTTGGGTAAGTTTTTGGTGCGATTCTGTTAAGGTTGTAAATTAAGAGTTGTTTAGATTGGTTGTTTAAGTGGATTTATGGATTATTTAGCTTGTAATCTTGGATATTTAGTTGATATTGGTGTTATTTGTGGATTATTTGTTGTAGGTGGTGATCAAGAGCTAAGTTGAGGTGTTTGTTGTGGTTTGTAAGTGGAAATTCATTCCTTTTGCTCACATGATTTTATATGTATGTGTTTCAAAGAGTTTATTGTGTTATTCCCTTTCATTTGATCCATAGTATGTATTGTTATATGTATTGGAGGCATTGATGTCTCATTATTGATTAAAGGGAATACAAAGAGATATATAGAGTTCAAAGTGATTGTTAAAACCAGAGAAGAGTTTAAATGTTTTCGGATTGATAAATACATAGTCAGAGATTGCATGCAATATTAGATGATCATCGCCCAGAGGCTTATATCCCTCAGAGTTATCGGTATTTATATCGATTTGGGATACGAGCAACCCCAGAGCAGAGATACTATTGATATCAATCCCCAGAGCAAAAGAGAAATACCATCATATTTTATGCTATTGCTATGTTATTGATATTCAGAGTTTACAGTTCAGAGTTGATGGTATTTATGATTTCAAAGAGATGTTTTACAGAGATTATTGTTTATTGTTATATAAGAGTTCCACTTGCTGAGATTTATTCTCATTTCAGTTATTTTCATGTGATGCAGATCAGAGTGGTGCCTCGGGACGTTGACTGTAGATCGGGGGTCATATGCATACACCGTTGGAAGGAGGATTTTGGCATGATCATAGGAATGATATTTTGGTTTTTTGTTATGTCATTTAAATGATCATGTATTTATTTTGTAAAGATATTTGATGAAATGTATTTTGAAACTCCTTCCGTATATTTTGAAAAGAAAAATTTTATTTCTGCTGCGTATTTATTTTAAAAGAGGTCAGGGTGTCACAGTCTAGATATTTGACAATGCCTGTCAAAGACTCTCCTATCTCAAATGCAATGAATATCAATATGTAAACAACGTATAATCATATTCATGGCTGAATATCATACTGATCATACATGCTTGAATACAATTCTGAAATCAAAGCATAACATGTTAAAAGATTGAATATAATGCTATACACAATTCATAAACATGTTACAAAATATTTAATAATACTCGTATGTGATTTTGGTTGGGAAACTCAAATAATATCTTATTTGAGTTACATCTCCCCAAACAAAACATGACTTATACCTTTCGTCGCACACTATCTGTCGATGCCAATTACTCGATGTCAAAGTCGTCGACACCAATCTGAAATAGCAATGTAATATGTGTTTCATCAATTCCTAACCCAATCAATACATATACTATCAATTCACTAGTACATTTCAACACCATTGACGGCATAACGGTGTACTTCTCGATACCGGTCAATCCAATTCTCCCTAATCAAAATTGTATCATTCCTCAATTCATAATCATCACCATATCCAAGACAAGATCTCAAAATCTGCATATACTTCCTTCTATACATGCTGAAAAATCATAATAATAACATACGATATCCGTTCTTCGATCCGATTGCGTTTCTACGATAACAATTCTCTCAAGAACACATATATATAAGCATATCAGCATTTCCCCAATATGTAATTCTCAAAACATGCTAGACTTGAACAATACTTACATTACTTTGTAGCTAACAATGAGAGGAGCTCAAAACCGCAATCGGATTAAAGTTTGGAGGTATAAATCTTACAAAATCTCAATTTGAAGTGAAAGAGAACTTTGAAGCTTCTCTCTGAATTCTCTCGGTGGTTTGCTGATAAAATGGCAAGGAATTCGTACAATTGTATATATACATTGCATGATCCGAGACACATGGCAAATCCTTGGATGTACACGGCTCTCGCTCGGGCGGACATAAATTTCCGCCCGGGCGAGAAACTCTCGGCCCTGGACAAATTTACACGCTCGCTCGGGCGAGCAAAAACGTCCGCCCGGGCGAACAACTCTCGTCCTTCCTCTTCCAGCAGCCTCGCTCGGGCGGTCAAAAACATCCGCCCGGGCGAGTGACTTTCGGCCCTCTTCTCCGAGGCACTCTCGCTCGGGCGGTCAAAAACGTCCGCCCGGGCGAGTCACTTTCGCCCAACACTATTATATCTCAATTAATCTCACAATGATCTGGTTGCAACTCAACATCGATAATCTCAAACTAACGTGTTATAAAATCTCGGGCATTACATTTCTCCCCCTCTAAGAAAAGATTTCGTCCTCGAAATCGCACCTTATTCTATCTATGCAAGTATAAACAATATTAACATTAAAGTTAAATCAATACTTACATCATCGAAATAGTTCGGGGTGTTTCTGTCTCATTTTTGCTTCGGTCTCCCATGTCGCTTCTTCGATGCCATGACGACTCCACTGAACTTTCACAAGTGGAATAATCTTCGTTCTGAGCTTCTTTTCTTTCCGATCAAGAATCTGTATCGATTGTTCCACATAGCTCAACGTCTGATCAAGTTCAGCTTCGTCAGGTTGAATGACATGAGAAACATCTAGCATATATTTTCGTAACATTGATACATGAAACACGTCATGTATTCCGGATAGAGAAGGAGGAAGGGCAAGTCGATAAGCTCGATCGCCAATCTTTTCAAGAATCTCGTAAGGACCAATGTATCGAGGAGATAGTTTCCCGCGCTTACCAAATCGAACAACGCCTCTGAATGGAGAAATCTTTAAGAATACTCTATCTCCTGCCTCAAATACTAACGGTCTACGTCTGATATTGGCGTATTTGGCTTGCCTATCTTGTGCTGTCTTCATCCTCTTCTGAATGAGTTTCACCTTCTCTATCATGTCACGAATCATATCTGGCCCCAGTTCTGGTACTTCTGAGATATCATCCCAGTATAGCGGAGATCTACACTTCTTGCCATATAACGCTTCAAACGGTGCCATCTCAATGCTCGTCTGATAGCTGTTATTATAGGAGAATTCACAAAGAGGTAGGGAATCTTGCCAACTAGTACCAAAGTCTAGTACTACGGCTCTCAACATATCCTCTAATGTCTGGATAGTCCGCTCTGACTGTCCGTCTGTCTGAGGATGATAAGCAGTACTCAGGTGTAAAGTCGTACCTAAGGCCTGCTGTAAACTGTGCCAAAAGTGTGAAGTGAATCGTGGATCACGATCTGATACGATAGACTTCGGCACACCATGTAATTTGACTACCTCTCGAACATATATCTCCGCCATTTGATCATGTCTGTAAGTCATTCTATACGGAATAAAACAAGCTGATTTGGTCAGTCGGTCGATAACGACCCAAATCGCATCGCAGCCTCGAGAAGATCGGGGTAACTTCGTCACAAAATCCATGGAGATGTGGTCCCATTTCCATTCAGGAATAGACAAACTCTGAAGTAACCCTCCGGGCTTCTTCCTCTCGGCCTTCACTTGTTGGCAATTCAAGCATTTAGATACAAATTCCGCAATGTCTGACTTCATCTGCTTCCACCAGAACTGTGTCTTCAGATCATTGTACATCTTTCGGCCACCAGGATGAATACTAAACCGACTACAATGTGCTTTAGACATAATCTGATGTCTCAACTCTGAAACATCCAGCACAACCAGACGGTTATTTACGTACAACACATTCTCACGCACCCGATATTCTGATACGTGTCCTGTTCTGACCATCTGAATCGATCTCTGCACATTCTGATCTGTTCTTTGTGCTTCTTTTATTCTTCTGATCAAGTTTGGCTCGACTTGAATAGTAGCAAGTCGTAGTGGCTTCCTATCTGTATCAAATTCTAATCCAGCAAAACAGCAATTTTCAACGAGTTTCGTAACACCTATCGTCGATAAGGATAAGGCACATACCTTTCGACTCAAGGCGTCTGCCGCTGCATTTGACTTTCCCGGGTAATATTTGATCTCGCAATCAAAATCTTTTAACAGATCAAGCCATCTACGCTGTCGCATATTCAACTCCGACTGAGAAAACAAGTACTTTAAGCTTTTGTGGTCTGAATAGATCTCGAATTTCTCGCCATAAAGATAATGGCGCCAGATCTTCAGCGCAAATACAATAGCCGCCAATTCAAGATCATGAATGAGGTATCGCGTCTCGTGAGTCTTCAATTGTCTCGAGGCATATGCAACCACATGCCCTCGCTGCATAAGAATACATCCCAAACCTCTGTGAGAAGCATCACAATATACAACAAAATTACCCGTACCTGAAGGAATCATCAGGACAGGTGCGCTGGTCAGCCTCTTCTTCAATTCCAAAAAGCTAGACTCACACTCCTCAGACCATAAGAACGGTGCATTTGTGACACCCTGACCTCTTTTAAAATAAATACGCAGCGGAAATAAAATTTTCTCTTTAAAATATACGGAAGGAGTTTCAAAACACATTTGTTTAAATATCTTTACAAAATAAATACATGATCATTTAAATGACATAACAAAAACCAAAATATCATTCCTATGATCATGCCAAAATCCTCCTTCCAACGGTGTATGCATATGACCCCCGATCTACAGTCAACGTCCCGAGGCACCACTCTGATCTGCATCACATGAAAATAACTGAAATGAGAATAAATCTCAGCAAGTGGAACTCTTATATAACAATAAACAATAACTCTGTAAAACATCTCTTTGAAATCATAAATACCATCAACTCTGAACTGTAAACTCTGAATATCAATAACATAGCAATAGCATAAAATATGATGGTATTTCTCTTTTGCTCTGGGGATTGATATCAATAGTATCTCTGCTCTGGGGTTGCTCGTATCCCAAATCGATATAAATACCGATAACTCTGAGGGATATAAGCCTCTGGGCGATGATCATCTAATATTGCATGCAATCTCTGACTATGTATTTATCAATCCGAAAACATTTAAACTCTTCTCTGGTTTTAACAATCACTTTGAACTCTATATATCTCTTTGTATTCCCTTTAATCAATAATGAGACATCAATGCCTCCAATACATATAACAATACATACTATGGATCAAATGAAAGGGAATAACACAATAAACTCTTTGAAACACATACATATAAAATCATGTGAGCAAAAGGAATGAATTTCCACTTACAAACCACAACAAACACCTCAACTTAGCTCTTGATCACCACCTACAACAAATAATCCACAAATAACACCAATATCAACTAAATATCCAAGATTACAAGCTAAATAATCCATAAATCCACTTAAACAACCAATCTAAACAACTCTTAATTTACAACCTTAACAGAATCGCACCAAAAACTTACCCAAGCTTCCTAGCACCAAGGAGAACGTCGAACTCAAGTCGAAATTCCAAACAAACGCTTGAATCGAAGATAGGAAGTGAAAGAAATGACCAAAAACCCTAAAAATGGAGAGAAATGTCGAGAATGAAGGAGAAAAGAAAGGGAAAGTATGGCCAACCACTCCAAAAAGTAGCTTAAAAACTCGCCCATACCTTCACCGCGGGTGCGCCAACACAAGGACCGCGGGTGCGCAATGGCTACGGCATTCTCAAAAATTCTGGAACACGAACAGCGCGGGTGCGGCGACGCAAGCAGCGCGGGTGCGGTCTCTACCGCAGGGGCGGTCTCTACAACGCCGCGGGTGCGGTGTGCTCACGGCACTCAAACTCCAAAAATAGCACAGTGCACCGCGGGGGCACTCCTCTAAGAGCGCGGGTGCACTCTACTCACGGCAAAACACTATTCCAAAGCAACTAAAATCGAACCGAAACGCTGAAACGAACAACCAACAACAACTAATACCTCAAATAAATAATAACCAATAATACTAAAGCCCAAAACACAACTATAATCATCTAATCAAATATCCCAAATAACAAACGAAACTTAAATCGTACCGTACACCGGGCTCGGCTATTACAATCTCCCTCCCTTAAGGGAATTTCGTCCGCGAAATTGACGTCACGGCACGAACAACTCAGGATACTTCTCTCTCATCTCATCCTCTGGTTCCCACGTAGCCTCCTCTATCAAATGGTTCCTCCAAAGAACTTTGACAATGCCGATCTCTTTGTTCCTCAGAACTCTAACTGTGCGATCCAAAATCTGAATCGGAATCTCTTGATACGTCAAATTCGGCGTCAAGTCCAATGGCTCGTGGCGAAGAACATGGGAAGGATCTGCAACATACTTCCTGAGCATCGATACGTGAAACACATTATGAACTCTGTCAAGATCTGGAGGTAGGGCTAATCTGTAGGCTCTGTCACCAACTCTGTCCAAAATCTCGAATGGACCAATAAATCTAGGACTCAACTTGCCCTTCTTACCAAATCTCATCACACCCTTGAGAGGTGCTATCTTCAGAAATACATGGTCGCCAACCTCGAACTGCAAAGGTCTACGACGAACATCTGCATAGCTCTTCTGTCTGGACTGGGCAGTCTTCATCCTTTCTCTGATAACAGCAACAACATCAGCAGTCTGCTGGACCAACTCTGGTCCCAACATCTTCCTCTCACCAACCTCGTCCCAATACAAGGGAGATCTGCACTTCCTGCCATAAAGTGCCTCATACGGTGCCATGCCAATCGTCGCCTGGTAGCTATTGTTATAAGTGAACTCAACCAAAGGCAACAAAGAATCCCAGCTACCTGGAAAGTCAATAGTACAAGCTCTGAGCATATCCTCAAGAATCTGAATGACTCTCTCTGACTGACCATCACTCTGAGGATGATAGGCTGTACTGAATGTTAACCGCGAACCCATAGCTCTGTGCAAACTCTTCCAAAACTCTGAAGTAAATCTAGGGTCACGATCAGACACGATCGACACAGGGACACCATGAAGTCTGACAATCTCTGCAATGTAGTCCTTGGCATACTGATTCATCGAATACGTCGTCTTGACTGGAAGAAAATGCGCTGACTTAGTCAATCGATCAACGATAACCCAAATAGAATTGAAACCTCTCTGCACTCTGGGAAGACCAGTCACGAAATCCATCGTAATATGCTCCCACTTCCACTGAGGAATCGGCAACGACAACAATGTCCCAGCAGGTCTCTGGTGCTCAATCTTCACCTGCTGACAAGTAAGACACTGAGAAATGAACACGGCAACATCCTTCTTCATACCTGGCCACCAGTAGAGTCGACGAAGATCCTGATACATCTTCGTACTGCCTGGATGAATCGAATAAGGTGCGGTATGAGCCTCTGTCAGAATATCTCTACGAATATCGTCACCAGAAGGAACACAAATACGACCTCTGAAAGTCACCAAACCATCACCATTCAAGGCAAACTCTGAATTACCTCTAATCTCTGCTCTATCTCTCAACTCTGTCAACTGAACATCAGTCGACTGCTCTCTACGAATCCTGTCCGTCAAAGAAGATCGAAGAACCAACGCTGAAAGACGAGCAATGGTGCCTGGAATCACCAGATCAATCTCCTCTCTCTGCAAATCCATCAGCAACGGTCTCTGAACCAAAGAACTCAATGAAGCACTCGACTTACGACTCAAAGCATCAGCCACAACATTCGCCTTCCCTGGGTGATAACTGATAGTTACATCGTAATCCTTGACAAGCTCTAACCACCTCCTCTGCCGCATATTGAGCTCTTTCTGCGAAAACAGATACTTCAAACTCTTGTGGTCTGTGAAAATCTCACACTTTTCGCCATACAAGTAGTGTCTCCAAATCTTCAGGGCGAAAACCACAGCTGCCAACTCTAAATCATGCGTCGGATAATTCTTCTCATAATCCTTCAACTGGCGAGAAGCATAGGCAATGACCTTACCTCTCTGCATCAACACTGCACCGAGACCCTTCTTCGACGCATCAGTATAGACAACAAAGTCCTCTGAACCACAAGGCAAAGAAAGAACAGGAGCCGTCGTCAATCTATCCTTCAACTCCTGAAATGCACTCTGGCAATCTAAAGACCACTCGAACTTCACAGTCTTCCTTGTCAGATTGGACAATGGCAGGGCAATCTTGGAAAAATCCAAAATGAAACGACGATAATAACCCGCCAAACCAAGGAAACTGCGTACCTCTGAAACAGTCGTAGGAATAGGCCACTTCTGAATCGCCTCTATCTTCATCGGATCAACAGCAATGCCATCCCTCGAAACGACATGGCCTAGAAAAGAAATCTGATCCAGCCAAAACTCACACTTCTTCAACTTGGCAAACAACCTCCGCTCTCTCAGCAACTGGAGCACAACTCTGAGATGCTCTGAATGAAGCTCTCTGGTCTTGGAATAGATCAAGATATCGTCGATAAAGACAATGACGAAGCTATCCAAATACGGCTTGAACACACGGTTCATCAGGTCCATGAAAACAGAAGGGGCATTGGTCAAACCAAAAGACATCACGAGAAACTCAAAGTGACCATACCTGGTCCTGAAAGCCGTCTTAGGGATATCGGACTCCCTAACCTTCAATTGATAGTAGCCAGACCGAAGATCAATCTTCGAGAAAACAGTGGCACCCTGAAGTTGGTCAAACAAATCATCTATCCGAGGCAACGGATACTTGTTCTTGATCGTCACTTTGTTAAGCTCCCTGTAGTCGATACACAGACGCAAAGAACCATCCTTCTTCTTAACAAATAGAACCGGAGCTCCCCAAGGCGAAGAACTCGGACGAATGAAACCCTTATCTAGAAGATCCTGCAACTGCGTCTTCAACTCTTTCATCTCGGTAGGAGCCATCCTATACGGAGCCTTAGAAATAGGAACCGTACCTGGAGCAAGATCAATGACAAACTCTACATCTCTATCCGGCGGCAAACCCGGAACATCATCCTCAAACACATCCGCAAACTCCCTCACCACATCAATATCATCAATATTCAACTTAATCAGTCTATCCATATCCACAACAGATGCTAGAAAAACATCACAACCTCTACACAAAAGCCTCTCAGCATCAAGACACGAAATAAAAGGAAGGACCAGCGAAGTACCTGAGCTGGCGAGAACTCCTCCCTGGTCATCATCTTCCTTAGTCATCGAAAAGATACGACCCTGCACCTTCTCCTGGCTAGCTCCCCTAGGACAATCTCTGGAAATATGGCCTGGCATGCCACAACGATAGCAAGAACGAGAGCCAAATCTACACTCTCCACGATGGGGTCTGCTACACTTGGGACACAAAGATCTCTCAGAATCAGACGGAGCAACTGGCGCTGACGGTGGCCTAGGACTCTGATCCACCTTGCCCTTCCCCTTGAATCGATCTCTGCCACGCTGACCTGAACTCTGGCCTCTCTGCATACTAGCCTGGTGCCTCGCCTGCCTCTCCCTGGCGATATCCTTCTCGTCCTGCTCTGCTAGCAACGCCTTGGACACAATCTCCTTGAAAGTAACAGCCTTGGACATATTGATGTCACGCCTGATCTCCGCTCTAAGGCCTCGAATGAAGTGAGCACCTTTATCTTTATCACTGGTAGCAATGTACGGAGCAAAAGGCAACCCTCCTCGAACCTGAGAATATACTCGTCCACATTCAAGCTCCCCTGACGAAGCTCCAAAAACTCTGTGACCTTCCTCGCTCGCAGTGCATCAGGAAAGTACTTGTCGTAGAAAAGCTCAGTAAACTCAGACCACTTCAAAGTAGAAACATCAATGCCAACCTTGGTCGCATTCCACCACAAACGTGCAGCTTTAACCAGCATAAAAACAGCACAACTGATACGATCTCTGTCCTCATAGTGGAGATGATCAAAAATCGCCTCCAAAGCCTTGACCCACTCTACTGCAGCTAAAGGATCGGAGCTGCCTGGAAACTCGGGTGGATCCATCCTCTTAAACGCAGAAAAGATAGCATCAGAACCAACTGCTACTGGAGCAACCTGCCCCCTACCTTGGTCTCTGCCCTGGCCTGCTCCTTGCAGTCTAAGCAACTGCTGGATCTGCTCACTGTGAACCTTAGCCTGCTCCTTCAGTAACTTGCCGAACTCGTCGACAACTCTCGAGGACGAACTATCCTCTCCCTCTGACGCCTTACGCTTAGGAGGCATCCTCTACTCTACAATGCTCACAAGACACCAATCAATACATAACAATAGATAGATGCAAAGAAAACATACCCGGACAGTTGAAAGTAGACGAAGTCATATGCATTGGTCCGAAGAACACCGCTCTGATACCACTAAAATGTGACACCCTGACCTCTTTTAAAATAAATACGCAGCGGAAATAAAATTTTCTCTTTAAAATATACGGAAGGAGTTTCAAAACACATTTGTTTAAATATCTTTACAAAATAAATACATGATCATTTAAATGACATAACAAAAACCAAAATATCATTCCTATGATCATGCCAAAATCCTCCTTCCAACGGTGTATGCATATGACCCCCGATCTACAGTCAACGTCCCGAGGCACCACTCTGATCTGCATCACATGAAAATAACTGAAATGAGAATAAATCTCAGCAAGTGGAACTCTTATATAACAATAAACAATAACTCTGTAAAACATCTCTTTGAAATCATAAATACCATCAACTCTGAACTGTAAACTCTGAATATCAATAATATAGCAATAGCATAAAATATGATGGTATTTCTCTTTTGCTCTGGGGATTGATATCAATAGTATCTCTGCTCTGGGGTTGCTCGTATCCCAAATCGATATAAATACCGATAACTCTGAGGGATATAAGCCTCTGGGCGATGATCATCTAATATTGCATGCAATCTCTGACTATGTATTTATCAATCCGAAAACATTTAAACTCTTCTCTGGTTTTAACAATCACTTTGAACTCTATATATCTTTTTGTATTCCCTTTAATCAATAATGAGACATCAATGCCTCCAATACATATAACAATACATACTATGGATCAAATGAAAGGGAATAACCCAATAAACTCTTTGAAACACATACATATAAAATCATGTGAGCAAAAGGAATGAATTTCCACTTACAAACCACAACAAACACCTCAACTTAGCTCTTGATCACCACCTACAACAAATAATCCACAAATAACACCAATATCAACTAAATATCCAAGATTACAAGCTAAATAATCCATAAATCCACTTAAACAACCAATCTAAACAACTCTTAATTTACAACCTTAACAGAATCGCACCAAAAACTTACCCAAGCTTCCTAGCACCAAGGAGAACGTCGAACTCAAGTCGAAATTCCAAACAAACGCTTGAATCGAAGATAGGAAGTGAAAGAAATGACCAAAAACCCTAAAAATGGAGAGAAATGTCGAGAATGAAGGAGAAAAGAAAGGGAAAGTATGGCCAACCACTCCAAAAAGTAGCTTAAAAACTCGCCCATACCTTCACCGCGGGTGCGCCAACACAAGGACCGCGGGTGCGCAATGGCTACGGCATTCTCAAAAATTCTGGAACACGAACAGCGCGGGTGCGGCGACGCAAGCAGCGCGGGTGCGGTCTCTACCGCAGGGGCGGTCTCTACAACGCCGCGGGTGCGGTGTGCTCACGGCACTCAAACTCCAAAAATAGCACAGTGCACCGCGGGGGCACTCCTCTAAGAGCGCGGGTGCACTCTACTCACGGCAAAACACTATTCCAAAGCAACTAAAATCGAACCGAAACGCTGAAACGAACAACCAACAACAACTAATACCTCAAATAAATAATAACCAATAATACTAAAGCCCAAAACACAACTATAATCATCTAATCAAATATCCCAAATAACAAACGAAACTTAAATCGTACCGTACACCGGGCTCGGCTATTACAGCATTCTTCTGTGTCAATTGCGTAATTGGCTTCGCAATACGGGAGAAATCTTGGATGAATCGTCTATAGTATCCCGCGAGACCCATGAAACTGCGTATTTCAGGTACAGAAGTCGGTCTCGGCCAACTAATCACAGCTTCCACTTTACTCGGATCTACGGAGATACCATCTCCCGATATGATATGTCCCAAAAAGACAACTCGGTTCAACCAAAATTCGCACTTTGACAATTTGGCATACAATTTCTCATTTCTCAGTGTTTGCAACACAATTCTGAGATGTTCTGCATGCTCAATCCTGTTCTTAGAATACACCAAAATATCATCGATAAAGACAATAACAAAATCATCCAAATACCTCTGAAAGATTTGATTCATCAAGCCCATGAATACCGCCGGAGCATTTGTCAAACCAAAAGGCATAACAATGAATTCGTAATGCCCATACCTGGTTCGAAATGCTGTCTTCGGTATGTCTACATCTCGAACTCGAAGCTGATGATATCCGGATCGTAAATCAATCTTGGAATACACAGAGGATCCCTGCAACTGATCAAATAGGTCATCGATCCTAGGCAAAGGATATTTGTTCTTGATCGTTGCCTTATTCAACTGCCGGTAATCGATACACAACCGCATCGATCCATCTTTCTTTCGAACGAATAGCACTGGTGCACCCCAAGGAGATACACTAGGTCTGATATATCCCTTGGCCAGAAGATCTTCTAACTGTGCTTTCAGTTCTTTGAGTTCGATGGGTGCCATCCTATATGGAGCTCTCGAAATAGGAACGGTACCGGGTGCAAGTTCAATGCTAAAATCTACCTCTCGAACCGGAGGTAATCCTGGGATCTCGTCTGGAAAAATATCTGGAAATTCCCGTACGACTGGCAGATCTGACAATGCCGGGCTCGACTTTTGCATATCTACAGCATAAATAAAGAAACCATCCGCTCCTTTCTGTAGCAATCTATTCATAGTAAGAGCCGAAATCAAGGGAATCCGAGATCTGGAACCCTTCCCGTAGAATTTCCACTCGTCTGTCATCTCGGGTCTGAATCTGACAATCTTGTTGAAACAATCCACGGTGGCTCGATACTTCGTTAGCATGTCAATACCAACTATACAATCAAAATCAGCTAGACCCAACACTATACACTCTAGGTCAATCTCATGCCCCTCAAACTGTAGAATGCAATGTCTAACCGTAGTTACAGATATCAATCCACTTCCCAACGGAGAATTAATAGACACAACATCTAGCAAAGACTCAACAGGCAAAGAATGCAACAATGCAAATCGCTCTGAAATGAATGTATGCGATGCACCCGTATCTATCAATATATAAGCAGGATAACCGCAAAGGAAACAGTTACCTGCAATGACATCATCTGGGGCATCCTGTGCTTGCTCTTCAGTCAAGGCAAACACCTGAGCCTGTTGTCTCTGAGGCTGACTCCCTGGCTGGCCACCTCTGGCTCGAGGCTGGGTTTGTGCAGGTGGCGGCTGAAATGAGTGAACAGATGAAGCTTGCCTCTCAGGCTGAGTCACGGAGGCAGACGATCCTGCAGCCTGGAATCTTGATGCACCACTCCTCTGAGGACAGACCTTGGCATAATGCCCCTGTTGTTTGCATACGTTACACTTGCCCACTACACCTTGACATTGTTCTGTGGCATGCTTACCTCCACAAGTACTGCAATATCCACTTGCCACCTCTAGACTCTGGCCAAAACCTCTCTGTCTTGACCCGCTGGAGCTCGAAGAACTGCTCCCTGCCCTCTTAAACTGTTTACCCTTTGCTTTCAACTGATCTTTGCGTCCGCTACTGCTACCACCACTTTCGAATCGAGGAGGAGGAACTTGGGATGGAGGTAGTGGCGGTCTCGGACTCGGAGCCACATACGGAACACTTCGTTGTCTCAGCAACCCTGCTTCTGCTCCTTTGGCACGATTCAATGCATCCGAGAAATTATCGGGTCTCCCAGTATTGACCAACGTAAAGATATCTGGATTTAGGCCATTTATAAACTGATCCGCCATGGCCTCATCATTACCGGAAACGTGAGGTGCAAAACGAAGCAAAGAAGAAAATTTAGCAACGTACTCTTCGATATTCAGTTGCCCTTGCCTCAGGTTTGCAAATTCAGCGCCTTTATCTTTCCGGTAGGATACAGGGAAGAATCGCTGATAGAACTCAGTCTTGAACACTTTCCATGTAATCTCAGTGCCTCGCTGTTCTAGTGCTCTTCTCATATTCACCCACCAATACTTAGCCACGTCTTGCAGTTGATGGCCAATGAGCTTCACTCTCTTCTCATCACTGTACCCTAGAGACTCGAACAACATCTCGATATCCTCCAACCAGCTTTCGCATTCAATTGCATTTTCTGTACCCTTTAAGGTCGGTGGTCGGAATGACTGGAATCGCTTTAATAGAGTCTCCATGGGCGTAGCAGTGACATCCATCGTATCTCCGGATGTGCTACCCTGCTCTGGCGCTGGTGGTCGTACTGGCACAACTGCTCTTCTAGGAGGCATGTATCTACTAATCCAACTGATTAGAATACAAGATATACAACTATCTCAGCCCTCCTCTAGTCAGTTACCTCTGATCTAGAATCGGTTCTGATTCAGTTTATTACATGCTGTAATCACATCAGATACAATACAACACATAATAGGGAAAGCAATAATCATGCTAGCACACAAAAGCAAGGAAGATGACTCGATCTACCCCGCTCATTCTACTCTATTTCAGTCTACAGAACCTAAGGCTCTGATACCACCTGTTGTGGGGACCCGGGTTCTAACTTTTTCTTTGGGATAAAATGGATCGTTAATATAAAAGTGGGTCAAATTTTTCGCTTTTTAATATTAAATCTAAGGTATATAAACAACATACATGCCTTATTTAAAATACAAACAGAAGGTACAATATGTCTTGTTCCAACTACTCTGAACAACTAGAAATAAAATACAGTACATGTCAAAGTACAACTACTAGTTTTTCTGCTAAACCCGAGATCACCACGCTATGTCCATCTCTCATCCTCTGCGTGACCCAGATCCTGCCCCACCTGTTGTTATGCACACATACAGACATAACAACAGCCGGAAAACCGGTGAGAACAATTCCCAGTATAAACATGTATACATGCATATAATCAATTAAACATGAAACATGTTATCATGAATGACATCATATGCACATGCAATGCAATGCGAATCAAACCATGTCTGGACTCGACTCGACTAGAACTCTAGGGATCCCGGGGTGAATAAGACGTCACTACCTACCCTCCAATCGGGGTAATGTACGTCTCATTCCTAGACTTCGGTCTGAGCTGTATCAACGGCGGCAATAAGAGTAATGCCTACTCCTATGCTGAGATACACCGAAACGTCTAGATATTTGACAATGCCTGTCAAAGACTCTCCTATCTCAAATGCAATGAATATCAATATGTAAACAACGTATAATCATATTCATGGCTGAATATCATACTGATCATACATGCTTGAATACAATTCTGAAATCAAAGCATAACATGTTAAAAGATTGAATATAATGCTATACACAATTCATAAACATGTTACAAAATATTTAATAATACTCGTATGTGATTTTGGTTGGGAAACTCAAATAATATCTTATTTGAGTTACATCTCCCCAAACAAAACATGACTTATACCTTTCGTCGCACACTATCTGTCGATGCCAATTACTCGATGTCAAAGTCGTCGACACCAATCTGAAATAGCAATGTAATATGTGTTTCATCAATTCCTAACCCAATCAATACATATACTATCAATTCACTAGTACATTTCAACACCATTGACGGCATAACGGTGTACTTCTCGATACCGGTCAATCCAATTCTCCCTAATCAAAATTGTATCATTCCTCAATTCATAATCATCAACATATCCAAGACAAGATCTCAAAATCTGCATATACTTCCTTCTATACATGCTGAAAAATCATAATAATAACATACGATATCCGTTCTTCGATCCGATTGCGTTTCTACGATAACAATTCTCTCAAGAACACATATATATAAGCATATCAGCATTTCCCCAATATGTAATTCTCAAAACATGCTAGACTTGAACAATACTTACATTACTTTGTAGCTAACAATGAGAGGAGCTCAAAACCGCAATCGGATTAAAGTTTGGAGGTATAAATCTTACAAAATCTCAATTTGAAGTGAAAGAGAACTTTGAAGCTTCTCTCTGAATTCTCTCGGTGGTTTGCTGATAAAATGGCAAGGAATTCGTACAATTGTATATATACATTGCATGATCCGAGACACATGGCAAATCCTTGGATGTACACGGCTCTCGCTCGGGCGGACATAAATTTCCGCCCGGGCGAGAAAACTCTCGGCCCTGGACAAATTTACACGCTCGCTCGGGCGAGCAAAAACGTCCGCCCGGGCGAACAACTCTCGTCCTTCCTCTTCCAGCAGCCTCGCTCGGGCGGTCAAAAACATCCGCCCGGGCGAGTGACTTTCGGCCCTCTTCTCCGAGGCACTCTCGCTCGGGCGGTCAAAAACGTCCGCCCGGGCGAGTCACTTTCGCCCAACACTATTATATCTCAATTAATCTCACAATGATCTGGTTGCAACTCAACATCGATAATCTCAAAGTAACGTGTTATAAAATCTCGGGCATTACAATGGCACATTTTATAGCTTGTCATAAAACTGATGATGCTTCAAACATTGCGGATTTGTTCTTTAGAGAAGTCGCTAGGTTGCATGGCATGCCTAGGACTATTGTTTCTGGTCGCGATGTTAAATTATTGAGTTACTTTTGGAAGACTTTATGGGCTAAACTTGGCACAAAATTGTTGTTTTCTACTACTTGTCATCCTCAAACGGATGGACAAACTGAAGTTGTCAATAGAACTTTGGGAACACTTTTGCGTGCTATTATTAAAAAGAACTTGGATTGACATTTCTATGGACTTTATTTTGGGGTTGCCTAGGACTAAGAAGGGAGGGATTCTATTTTTGTTGTTGTGGATAGATTCTCTAAGATGGCACATTTTATAGCTTGTCATAAAACCGATGATGCTTCAAACATTGCGGATTTGTTCTTTAGAGAAGTCGTTAGGTTGCATGGCATGCCTAGGACTATTGTTTCTGGTCGCGATGTTAAATTCTTGAGTTACTTTTGGAAGACTTTATGGGCTAAACTTGGCACAAAATTTTTGTTTTCTACTACTTGTCATCCTCAAACGGATGGACAAACTGAAGTTGTCAATAGAACTTTGGGAACACTTTTGCGTGCTATTCTTAAAAAGAACTTGGATTGACATTTCTACTGGACTTTATTTTGGGTTGCCTAGGACTAAGAAGGGGAGGGATTCTATTTTTGTTGTTGTGGATAGATTCTCTAAAGATGACACATTTTATAGCTTGTCATAAAACCGATGATGCTTCAAACATTGTTCTTTAGAGAAGTCGTTAGGTTGCATGGCATGACTAAGACTATTGCTTCTGATCGCGATGTTAAATTCTTGAGTTACTTTTGGAAGACTTTATGTGCTAAACTTGGCACAAAATTTTGTTTTCTACTACTTGTCCTCCTCAAACGGATGGACAAACTGAAGTTTTCAATAGAAATTTGGGAACACTTTTGCGTGCTATTCTTAAAAAGAACTTGGATTGACATTTCTATGGACTTTATTTTGGGTTGCCTAGGACTCAGAAGGGGAGGGATTCTATTTTTGTTGTTGTGGATAGATTCTCTAAGATGACACATTTTATAGCTTGTCATAAAATCGATGATGCTTCAAACATTGCGGATTTGTTCTTTAGAGAAGTCGCTAGGTTGCATGGCATGCCTAGGACTATTGTTTCTGGTCGCGATGTTAAATTATTGAGTTACTTTTGGAAGACTTTCTGGGCTAAACTTGGCACAAAATTGTTGTTTACTACTACTTGTCATCCTCAAACGAATGGACAAACTGAAGTTGTCAATAGAACTTTGGGAACACTTTTGCGTGCTATTCTTAAAAAGAACTTGGATTGACATTTCTATGGCCTTTATTTTGTGTTTGCCTAGGAATAAAAGGGGAGGGATTCTATGTTTGTTGTTGTGGATAGATTCTCTAAGATGGCACATTTTATAGCTTGTCATAAAACCGAATGACTGCTTCAAACATTGCGGATTTGTTATTTAGAGAAGTCGCTAGGTTGCATGGCATTCCTAGGACTATTGTTTCTGGTCACGATGTTAAATTCTTGAGTTACTTTTGGAAGACTTTCTGGGCTAAACTTGGCACAAAATTGTTGTTTTCTACTACTTGTCATCCTCAAACGGATGGACAAACTGAAGTTGTCAATAGAACTTTGGGAACACTTTTGCGAGCTATTCTTAAAAATAACTTGGATTGACATTTCTATGGACTTTATTTTTGATTACCTAGGACTAAGAAGGGGAGGGATTCTATTTTTGTTGTTGTGGATAGATTCTCTAAGATGACACATTTTATAGCTTGTCATAAAACCGATGATGCTTCAAACATTGCGGATTGGTTATTTAGAGAAGTCGCTAGGTTGCATGGCATGCCTAGGACTATTGTTTCTGGTCGCGATGTTAAATTCTTGAGTTACTTTTGGAAGACTTTCTGGGCTAAACTTGGCACAAAATTGTTGTTTTCTACTATTTGTCATCTTCAAACGGATGGACAAACTGAAGTTGTCAATAGAACTTTGGGAACACTTTTGCGTGCTATTCTTAAAAAGAACTTGGATTGACATTTCTATGGACTTTATTTTGGGTTGCCTAGGACTAAGAAAGGGAGGGATTCTATTATCGTTGTGGATAGATTCTCTAAGATGGCACATTTTATAGCTTGTCATATAACCGATGATGCTTCAATCATTGCGGATTTGTTCTTTAGAGAAGTCGCTAGGTTGCATGGCATGCCTAGGACTATTGTTTCTGGTCGCGATGTTAAATTATTGAGTTACTTTTGGAAGACTTTATGGGCTAAACTTGGCACAAAATTGTTGTTTTTCTACTACTTGTCATCCTAAAACGGATGGACAAACTGAAGTTGTCAATAGAACTTTGGGAACACTTTTTGCGTGCTATTCTTAAAAAGAACTTGGATTGACATTTCTATGGACTTTATTTTGGGGTTAACTAGGACTAAGATAGGGAGGGATTCTATTTTTGTTGTTGTGGATAGATTCTCTAAGATGGCACATTTTATAGCTTGTCATAAAATCGATGATGCTTCAAACATTGCGGATTTGTTCTTTTGAGAAGTCGCTAGGTTGCATGGCATGCCTAGGACTATTGTTTCTGGTCGCGATGTTAAATTATTGAGTTACTTTTGGAAGACTTTCTAGGCTAAACTTGGCACTAAATTTTTGTTTTCTACTACTTTTCATCCTCAAACGGTGTATAAAACAACATTGTTGGTGCACAAGTTTAGCCCAGAAAGTTTCCAAAAGTACTCAAGAATTTAACCTCGCGACAGAAACAATAGTCCCTAGCCACCAGCAACCAAGCGACTTCTCAAAAACAATCCGCAATGTTTTGAAGCACATTCGGTTTATACAAGCTATAAAATGTGCCATCTAGAGAATCTATCCACAACAACCAAAAAATAGAATCCCTCCCCTTCTTATCCAGGCAACGCAAAATAAAGTCCATAGAAATGTAATCCAAGTTCTTTTTAAGAATAGCCCCAAAAGTGTTCCAAAGTTCTATTGACAACTTCAGTTTGTCCACCGTTGAGGATGACAAGTAGAGAAAACAAAATTTTGTGCCAAGTTTAGCCAGAAAGTCTTCCAAAGTAACTCAAGAATTAACATCGCACCAGAAACAATAGTCCAGGAGCCACTGCAACCTAGCGCCTTCTTTTAAAAACAAATCCGCAATGTTTGAAGCTAGCGGTTTATGAACAAGCTAAAAGGTCCATCTTAGAGAATCTATCAAACAACAAAATAGAATCCCTCCCCTTCTTTACTAGGCAAACCAAAATAATCCATAGAAAGTTCAATCCAAGTTCTTTTTAAAAGACACACGCAAAGTGTTTCCAAAGTTCTATTGACAACTTCAGTTTTGTCCATGTCCGTTTGAGGATGACAAGTAGTAAAAAACAAAATTTTGTGCAAGTTTAGCCCAGAAAGTCTCAAAAGTAACTCAAAATAATTAACATCGCGACAGAAACAATAGTCGAGGCATGCCATGCAACCTGCGACTTCTCTAAAAACAAATCCGCAATGTTTGAAGCATCATCGGTTTTTATGACAAGCTATAAAATGTGTCACTTAGAGATCTATCCACAACAACAAAAATAGAATCCTCCCGCTAGTCCTAGGCAACCCAAAATAAAGTCCATAGAAATGTCATCCAAGTTCTGTTTAAGAATAGCACGCAAAGTGTTCCCAAAGTTTTCATTGAACTTCAGTTTTGCCATCCGTTGAGGAACAAGTAGTAAGAAAACAACAATTTGTGCCAAGTTTAAGCCATAAAGTCTTCAACAAGTAACTCCAAGAATTAACATCGAACCAGAAAAAATAGTCTAGTCATGCACGCAACCTAGCGACTTCTCTTAAAGACAATCGCATGTTTGAAGCATCATCGTTTTTGACAAGCTATAAAATGTGCCATCTTAGAGAATCATCCACACAACAACAAAAATAGAATCCTCCCCTTCTTAGTCTAGGCAAACCCAAAATAAATCCATAGAAATGTCAATCCAGAGTCTTTTAAGAATAGCACGCAAAAGTGTTCCCCAAGTCTATTGACAACTTCAGTTTGTCCATCCGTTTGAGGATGACATAGTTGAAAAAAAACAATTTTGCCAAGTTTAGCCCAGAAAGTCTCCAAAAGAACTCAAGAATTTAACATCGCGACAGAACAATAGTCCTAGTCAGGCCATGCAACCTAACGACTCTCTAAAGAACAAATCCCGCCATGTTGATATGACAAGTTATAAAATGTGCCATCTTAGAGAATCTATCCACAACAACGAAAATAGAATCCCTCCCTTTCTAGTCCTAGGCAACCCAAATAAAGTCCATAGAAAGGTTCAATCCAAGTTCTTTTAATAATCCGCAAAAATGTTCCCAAAGTTTATTACAACTTCAGTTTGTCCAT
>NW_027331174.1:0-6329 GCF_022965805.1 Primulina eburnea
TTGTCATCCTCAACAGATGGACAAACTGAGTTGTCAATAAACTTTGGGAACACTTTTGCGTGCTATTCTTAAAAAGAACTTGGATTGAAATTTCTAATGACTTTATTTTGGGGTGCCTAGGACAAGAAGGGGAGGGATTATATTTTTGGATTACTTTATGGGCTAAAACTTTGCTCATATTGTTGTAATCTACTCTTGTCATCCTCAAACAGATGGACAAACTGAAGTTGTCAATAGAACTTTTGGGAACCTTTTGCGTGCTATTTTAAAAAGAAATTGGATTGACATTTCTATGACTTTATTTTGGGGTTGCCTAGGACTAAGAAGGGGAGGGATTCTATTTTTGGATTACTTTATGGGCATAAAACTTGACTCAATATTGTTTGAATCTACTACTTTTCATCCTCAAACGGTAGGGACAAACGAAGTTGTCATAAGAACTTTGGAACACTTTTGCGTGCTATCTTAAAGAACTTGGTTGATTTTCTATGCACTTTATTTTGGGGTTGCCTAGGACTAGAGAAGGGGAGGGATTCTATTTTGGATTCTTTATGGGCTACTAAACTTGCTCATATGTTGTAATCTACTACTTGTCATGTTAGAGTAGGTGCACGTCGAGCCAAGTGTTGGCCGAGTGTTCACAATGAAACTCTATGTATAAGCAGTCTTTATTTTAATAATATTTGAAATTATTATTTTGGCAAATCTTTATCTGTATACCCATGCTAGCTGCATAGATAAAGCCCTTGAATATACAAATAGTAGAAAGAATATGGGATGCTCATATGATGAGTATCATGAAACTCATATTTGTAATACTGTATATTCTAAACAGTTCCTAGTCGATTCAGCCGCCACTAAGAAGGATATAGGCCGCTCGAGTTAGAGACTAGTATCTGCGATGTGAGTACCATGTTTCATTGGTAGGGGACATTGTGATGTCCGAACATGCAGATAGGTGCTCCTTGTAGAGTGCACTGAACAACCCTCCATAAAAGGACTTTCCAAGTGGTTCTCACTTATCGAGTGGAAAATTCCTGGTTTATGGTTGTACAGAATTAGTCCTTATGACCCGGGACAACATTGAGACTCTATGTGCTGTAGAATTACACTTTGACTTGTTTACCGACTCTCATGGGGTCATCAGGTGGCAAGGTTGGGTGTTCTGTCGAAACACATAGGAGTCGATGCATTGTAGTCGGGGATTCACCGCTTACCTTCGGTATGGATATCCTATGTGTTATCATGTGTATGTAGATCGAAATCTCTGGCCAGAGTATGGTTGTAATTATGAAAGGGTGTTTCATAGATTACACCATCGATGCAACTACGACATGACACATAGTATCGATTCATTGACAACTCTCGATATAAACCAATGGTTGTCGAATCGATCGGGATATATGAGTTGAAGGGACCGTACTGTACGCTAAACCATAATTGAATGGTTCTTGCAGGCACTATCATGTGATACCTAGGGAATCACGTAAGCGATGCTGCTAGGCGTTTAACGTGATTGGTTGGGTACTATCAGACATTGAGTTCTGACGTTCTTACTATCAAGGAGTTGATAAGTAAGAATGGAGCAATTGGGGTATGCTCGAATAAGGACAGTTTAGTCCGAATCACATGGAGATGTGAACCCACGGCTAGTTGTATCAAGAACCATTGAGGGCCACACAAGTACTAGCTTTGTAAATCCCGATGAGAAGTAAAATAGTTCAATAGTGTTGAACGGCTTATAAAGGAGTTTATAAGCGTAAGTAAATTAGAAGTATGACTTCTATAAGGAGAAAATAGTTCAATGTGTTGAACAACTTATAAATGAGTTTATAGTGTAAAGAAAAATAGAAGTATGACTTCTATGAGAGCAATATAAATTTTGATTTATGGAAGTGTTCCTAAATTAAAATTTGGCCAAGTGAATAATGTAATTGAAAATTGTGATTTTCATAGACATTATTATGGACTAAATAAATTAATTCAAGTGTTGAATTAATTAAACACTAGTGGGCCTAGTAGAGCCCAAATAATTAAATTAATTCAAGTGTTGGATTAATTAAATAATATTGAGTCTTGTAGAGCTCAATTAAAATATTATTTAAACTAGTGGGACTGAGTAAATTCAAGTAATGTTTAATTAGTCTCAAATATGTTTGAGATAATTAAATTTAGTCCAAAGTTTTTAATTTGATTAAAAACTATATAGTATGCATGCATGGGAGGTGAAGGGTTGGAGATTACTTTTGAATAAATAATGCATGGCATGCTACTTTTCACTTTTGCTTTTTGCAACACCAAGGCATGGAATTGAAATTCATTCTTCCCTTCCCTCCCAAGTGAGCATGGCCGAAATTGCTCTCTCATTCTCTCCATATTTTCTTCTTCATTTTGTTCTTCAAGTTGTTGAGGAATAAACACACTTCTCTTTGAAAAATCCTCACATTTTTCTAGTGCAAATTGTGAGGGGATTTCCCTAGTTAGTGGTGGGCTTAATTTGAAGGAAAGTTTCAAGGATTTGGAGGAGGAGCTTGTAGATTCATCTTCCATTCAATAGCTTTGTTGTTTGACAACAAAGTTGGAGCCAAACATCAATCCTTGTGATTGATAGGTAATCTTTCTTACATCCTATGTATGTTAATGTTTTTGTAAATATTGCACAAGTCCTATGGGGTGGCCGAAATTTTTATGTCAAAAATTCGATTTTTGTGCTTCCGTTGCGTTTCCGGCCACCGTAACCGGTCCGCTTTCATGTCATCCTCAAACGGATGGACAAACCGAAGTTGTAAATAGAACTTTGGGAACACTTTTGCGTGCTATTCTTAAAAGAACTTGGATTGACATTTCTATGCACTTTATTTTGGGGTTGCCTAGGACTAAGAAGGGGAGGGATTCTATTTTGGATTACTTTATGGGCTAAACTTTGCTCAATATGTTGTAATCTACTACTTGTCATCCTCAAACGGATGGACAAACCGAAGTTGTAAATAGAATTTTGGGAACACTTTTGCGTGCTATTCTTAAAAAGAATTGGAATTGACATTTCTATGCACTTATTTTGGGGTTGCCTAGGACTAAGAAGGGGAGGGATTCTATTTTTGGATTACTTTATGGGCTAAACTTTGCTCAATATTGTTGTAATCTACTACTTGTCATCCTCAAACAGATGGACAAACTGAAGTTGTCAATAGAACTCTTGGGAAAACTTTTGCGTGCTATTTTAAAAGAACTTGGATGACATTTTCTATGCACTTATTTTGGGGTTGCCTAGGACTAAGAAGGGGAGGGATTCTATTTTTGGATTACTTTTGGGCTCTAAACTTTGCTCAATATTGTTGTAATCTACTACTTGTCATCCTCAAACAGTATGGACAAACTGAAGTGTCAATAGAACTTTGGGAACACTTTTGCGTGCTATTCTTAAAAAGAACTTGGATTGACATTTCTATGGACTTTATTTTAGGGTTGCCTAGGACTAAGAAGGGAGGGATTCTATTTTTGGATTACTTTATGGGCTAAACTTTGCTCACATATTGTTTGTAATCTACTACTTGTCATCCTCAAACAGCATGGACAAACCTGAAGTTGTCAATAGAACTTTGGGAACACTTTTGCGTGCTATTCTTAAAAGAACTTGGATTGACATTTCTATGCACTTTATTTTGGGGTTGCCTAGGACTAAGAAGGGGAGGGATTCTATTTTTGGATTACTTTATGGGCTAAACTTTGCTCAATATTGTTGTAATCTACTACTTGTCATCCTCAAACAGATGGACAAACTGAAGTTGTCAATAGAACTTTGGGAACACTTTTGCGTGCTATTCTTAAAAGAACTTGGATTGACATTTCTATGCACTTTATTTTGGGGTTGCCTAGGACTAAGAAGGGGAGGGATTCTATTTTTGGATTACTTTATGGGCTAAACTTTGCTCAATATTGTTGTAATCTACTACTTGTCATCCTCAAACAGATGGACAAACTGAAGTTGTCAATAGAACTTTGGAACACTTTTGCGTGCTATTCTTAAAAGAACTTGGATTGACATTTCTATGCACTTTATTTTGGGGTTGCCTAGGACTAAGAAGGGGAGGGATTCTATTTTTGGATTACTTTATGGGCTAAACTTTGCTCAATATTGTTGTAATCTACTACTTGTCATCCTCAAACAGATGGACAAACTGAAGTTGTCAATAGAACTTTGGGAACACTTTTGCGTGCTATTCTTAAAAGAACTTGGATTGACATTTCTATGCACTTTATTTTGGGGTTGCCTAGGACTAAGAAGGGGAGGGATTCTATTTTTGGATTACTTTATGGGCTAAACTTTGCTCAATATTGTTGTAATCTACTACTTGTCATCCTCAAACGGATGGACAAACTGAAGTTGTCAATAGAACTTTGGGAACACTTTTGCGTGCTATTCTTAAAAAGAACTTGGATTGACATTTCTATGCACTTTATTTTGGGGTTGCCTAGGACTAAGAAGGGGAGGGATTCTATTTTTGGATTACTTTATGGGCTAAACTTTGCTCAATATTGTTGTAATCTACTACTTGTCATCCTCAAACAGATGGACAAACTGAAGTTGTCAATAGAACTTTGGGAACACTTTTGCGTGCTATTCTTAAAAGAACTTGGATTGACATTTCTATGCACTTTATTTTGGGGTTGCCTAGGACTAAGAAGGGGAGGGATTCTATTTTTGGATTACTTTATGGGCTAAACTTTGCTCAATATTGTTGTAATCTACTACTTGTCATCCTCAAACAGATGGACAAACTGAAGTTGTCAATAGAACTTTGGGAACACTTTTGCGTGCTATTCTTAAAAGAACTTGGATTGACATTTCTATGCACTTTATTTTGGGGTTGCCTAGGACTAAGAAGGGGAGGGATTCTATTTTTGGATTACTTTATGGGCTAAACTTTGCTCAATATTGTTGTAATCTACTACTTGTCATCCTCAAACAGGATGGACAAACTGAAGTTGTCAATAGAACTTTGGGAACACTTTTGCGTGCTATTCTTAAAAAGAACTTGGATTGACATTTCTATGCACTTTATTTTGGGGTTGCCTAGGACTAAGAAGGGGAGGGATTCTATTTTTGGATTACTTTATGGGCTAAACTTTGCTCAATATTGTTGTAATCTACTACTTGTCATCCTCAAACAGATGGACAAACTGAAGTTGTCAATAGAACTTTGGGAACACTTTTGCGTGCTATTCTTAAAAAGAACTTGGATTGACATTTCTATGCACTTTATTTTGGGGTTGCCTAGGACTAAGAAGGGGAGGGATTCTATTTTTGGATTACTTTATGGGCTAAACTTTGCTCAATATTGTTGTAATCTACTACTTGTCATCCTCAAACAGATGGACAAACTGAAGTTGTCAATAGAACTTTGGGAACACTTTTGCGTGCTATTCTTAAAAGAACTTGGATTGACATTTCTATGCACTTTATTTTGGGGTTGCCTAGGACTAAGAAGGGGAGGGATTCTATTTTTGGATTACTTTATGGGCTAAACTTTGCTCAATATTGTTGTAATCTACTACTTGTCATCCTCAAACGGATGGACAAACTGAAGTTGTCAATAGAACTTTTGGAACACTTTTGCGTGCTATTCTTAAAAGAACTTGGATTGACATTTCTATGCACTTTATTTTGGGGTTGCCTAGGACTAAGAAGGGGAGGGATTCTATTTTTGGATTACTTTATGGGCTAAACTTTGCTCAATATTGTTGTAATCTACTACTTGTCATCCTCAAACAGATGGACAAACCTGAAGTTGTCAATAGAACTTTGGGAACACTTTTGCGTGCTATTCTTAAAAGAACTTGGATTGACATTTCTATGCACTTTATTTTGGGGTTGCCTAGGACTAAGAAGGGGAGGGATTCTATTTTTGGATTACTTTATGGGCTAAAACTCTTGCTCAATATTGTTGTAATCTACTACTTGTCATCCTCAAACAGATGGACAAACCGAAGTTGTCAATAGAACTTTGGGAACACTTTTGCGTGCTATTCTTAAAAAGAACTTGGATTGACATTTCTATGCACTTTATTTTGGGGTTGCCTAGGACTACGAAGGGGAGGGATTCTATTTTTGGATTACTTTATGGGCTAAACTTTGCTCAATATTGTTGTAATCTACTACTGGTCATCCTCAACAGATGGACAAACTGAAGTTGTCAATAGAACTTTGGGAACACTTTTGCGTGCTATTCTTAAAAGAACTTGGATTTACATTTCTATGCACTTTATTTTGGGGTTGCCTAGGACTAAGAAGGGGAGGGATTCTATTTTGGATTACTTTATGGGCTAAA